>NC_058130.1:597175406-597249766 GCF_016433145.1 Gracilinanus agilis | reverse complement strand
TCTTTCTTTCTTTCTTTCTTTCTTTCTTTCTTTCTTTCTTTCCTTCCTTCCTCCCTCCCTCCTTTCTTTATTTTTTATTTATTTCCTTTGTAAGTAATTCATGTTCTCACCTACTGTTTTAATGTACATAAATTGTACTCAGCTAAAGTAGTTATGTTTTTTTTGAAAACCTATTTTCTGTCTTACATTTCCTCTTCTTATATATATATATATATATAAAATGTATTTTAGGTGGAGTCACCACCACCTTCTAGTCACAGTTTCACAAGCTTGGCGCTACCTTTATTCTATGTGCTTCCTCTATCCTTTTATCCAATCAGTTGGCAAATCTTGCTGGTTACATGTCTATGACATCTCTCATTTATCTCTTTCTCTCCACATCATATAGGTTATAGAGTACTAGACTTGAAGACAAGAAGATGTGGTTTCAAATTTTCTTTGCTAGTTCCGTGTCACTTCCAATACTGCTTCTCCCATGTCCACCTACCATCTATATTACCAATCAAAATTGTCAAAATAGTTTTCCTAAAGCAGAGGTCTGACTATTGCTATCTTGCTCAAAAATCTTCAGTGGCTCCCTATTACCTCTAAGATAAAATTCTAGTTCCTTAGTTTGACATTTAAAGCCTGGGACAATCTGATTTCAATCTATCTTTCCACACATTTCACATTACTCCCTTTCTTGTAGTATATCTCAGCCAAAATGTTCTACTTGGTGGTCGTGGAACTTTTAATTCCATCTCTCAATTTAATGCTTTTTAGATTAGACCACAAACCTATAATTCATTCCCTCATAATATGGGTCTTTTTTAAAAGGTCAGTCAACTGTCCCCTGAGCTTTTTTTGATCCCCCAAGTTTTTGGTGTATCATCTCTTCTCATTTCATTTTGTATTTACTAATTTGTTGATATATAGTATTTTTCAGTGGAATAAAACTGCATTTATTTTTCTTTGTAACCTTTCTGCTTACCATAGTGTTTTGATTTTTTTAAACCCTTACCTTCCATCTTGGAGTCAATACTGTGTATTGGCTCCAAGGCAGAAGACTGGTAAGGGTGGGCAATGGGGGTCAAGTGACTTGCCCAGGGTCACACAGCTGGGAAGTGTCTGAGGCCAGATTTGAACCTAGGACCTCCCGTCTCTAGGCCTGGCTCTCAATCCACTGAGCTATCCAGCTGCCCCCAGCATAGTGTTTTTTTTAACAAACTAGATTCTTAAAAATATTTCTTGAATGAAATTGATGGCATGGAGGTATTTTAAGGCAAATATTTCTAATACTCTAAACTTTGTTGGGGAGTTTATAGTATATTTTTCCCTATAACTTATTCTCATTTATATTATGTTGAAGTTTTGTCGTATGAGAAATTGCTCATATTTCCAAAATGAGTGGAAGGTATAATGATCCTGTGAACAATAATCATATTTCATGACTATTTTTATTGTATAAGAAACTCATTACCTTTACTTTTTGTTTGGCTGAAAAATGAAAATGTAATTTCAACTTAATTCAACTCAAGTAAATTGAATAAACATTTATCAAATACTTAACTTGAAAATTAGGAATCTACAATCTGATTTTCCTCATCTTTCTTATCTCAATACTTATGATACAATATGCCATAAAACTTATTCTAAGATGCACATCAATACCTAGGTACAAGATAAGTATCCTTTTCAGTAAGCTTTACTATTAATCAGACAGTTTTTAATGAAATTTCTCACCTGGTTGTCTCAATTTGTTCTTATTTCCTGATTTTGATTCATTTCCCATCCCATCCCTTCTCTTTTCCCAATACAGGCACAATATCATCATTTTATAGACCAAGAATTCGAGACTCAGAGATTGAATGACTTGCCCAAGGGCAATGAGCTAACAAATGTTGCAGGCAGGATTCAAACCTATTCCATCATTGAAAGATCTTCTATTATTTCAATTCTTATGTTCTTTCCACCACTCCATTCTTCCTCCCATTATGACAAGTCTAGTTTATTATTATGTTTTATTATATAGTTGCATGTATAGAATATGGTCACAAACTATGAAAACCAAAAGCAAGCACCTTAAGTACTAATTGTATTATTCAATACTTAACCGCTAAACTCCATAAATAAAATATATAAAACCAACTCAAATAATACATGGAGCACAAATACTCATTTGTGATCAGTAGGAGTTAGTAGTATGATGTAGTAGTGTAAAAATATTGAAGAAAATATCAAACGGTGTTCAAACTTAAAAAAATAGGTTCCTATATGATGATATGTGAATGAAAGCATTACATAGAAAGCTGGGGGTGGGTTAAATTAATTGGTTTTCTGCATTAAGACTGATACTAGTATGAAGAATGCCCAGGAGTGGAGGACTACTGGGCTACCTAAGAATCAGTTCAGGTCAGAAATGGAGCAAGTAAAAGCTTTTGTTATGTGGGAATGGGCCCATGACTGATTACTTCACTTCCAGATTCTAACCTAGTTTCAACAGCAAGAGGGAGAGAGAAAGAGAGACAGACAGATACACATAGACACACAGACACGCACACAGACAAAGGCAGAGGCATACACAGACATAGACACAGATAGACACAGACAAACAGAGACAGAGAGACACACAGACACAGAGAGACAGAGAGAGACAGATGGAGGAAGGAAGGAATGAAAGGCGGAATGGAGGGAAGCAGGGAGGGAGGCAGGTAGGGAAGGAGGCAGGAAGAAGGAAAGGAAAGGAAAAGCATTAGAGAGAGAGGAAGGAGGGAGAGAAATGTATGGAAAGAAAGAGGAGGAGGAACAATACCCAACAGAAGTTACTATATTGCACAACAACTAGGATTCCAAAGGAGTAGTGTTTATCTGATAAGACTACCCGTCTACAATATCACCAGCCTCTATGAAATCAACAGAGTATGAACAGCAGAGACAGGGGTGCCACAGAGCCTACAGTGCCTAGTAGCAACTATAAGACCAATGGGAATCATTAATGCAACATACTCTGTATAGAGATCATTCAACTGAGATGTCAAAAGATCATCAGAATGGCCATTAATTCCATGTCTAGGAGGCACTATGAGACTACCATGTTCCATCAAAGAAAGGCACATTGCATGGCTACCACATATTGCAAGGATCAAGTTAATTGTAAACAATGTGACAACATTCCCAGAAGAATTAGGAGCTTTCTATATCATAGGCAAGAGTTGCACCTCTGTATGCATTTCCTTCTCCAGACATTCTCTTCATTAATAGTCTACTTGCTTTTGCAAAAGATCACCTTGCATTTATGGGTTTGATGCTCTTCTGCATTTTCTTACTATGTTTATTAAATATTTTTTCTTTGAGCAATTCATGACTGACTAGAGGAAAAGTGAATGGGGGCTCACAATTTGTGAGTGACTGTGATTTTGAGTGACTATGGATGAATACCAAGAATATCTTGAACCTTGGGTAGTTAGCTGTTCAAGAACTTCCAGGCAGGATCATAGTGTTCCACATGGTATAAGAATACATGAAATCTAGAACCACAAGAAAACTCACATGCATATATTGGGAAGATGTTCAGTATAGACTAGTCTTAGAAAAAGAACAATTTCTTCTCTTTTCTCAAATAAAGTGAGATTATTTCTCACTGTACTTTATACTATGGTAGGTCCCAAATGAGGCAAAGAGTTGATGCTGAAAAAAGAGACCAAGAACTTCAAAGCTATTCAGCCCAGCTTGAATCCAGGAGTAGAGGAGGCACGATTATTTGTGGTGGGCATGATGCAAGATTATTTTGTCGGGGGAGACTTTTGTAGCTATATAACATGGTTAAGTCAGAGCATGGCTCTTTGAGATACAGGACTGTATGAATCAACTGAGACACATGTAAGTGGGAGCTCCTGCATCCTGACAGTAATTGGGGACCCTTGATGACTGAGTAGTTACTGGTATAGTGACTGCCGACTAACAATCTAGCCATCTGGCCATCCATTCAGCTGCCTGCTGTGAAGCATCACATGTTAAAATGGTATCTTCTACTGAAAAAATCAAAAACAGCCACTTGGGCATCAAGGTGCCGAGCAGACTGAATTAAATACCGGCCAGACAACACAGTCCATTTTCCTCAGAGATAAACAGAGGGACATTATTCCCCACTTCCTCCCATCCACCTGGACAAGTGGACATTTCATAGCCAGAGAATCTCCACATGGGGGAGAACCAGGGTCCCTCAAATTAATGTAGGCAGGAAAGGAAACCATAAATTTCTCCATCTGTCTGGATAACGTCTGCATACACACAGACATACGTGTACATATAATCGGAGTGGCTGAAGTAGGGTATTCTCTTAACTGGCATCTCCCACACACGGTGTGAGCAGGAATGTGATTTCCCTTGCAGTTCTTACATGCTGACAATGGATACACTCTGTTTGAGACTGAAAGAAAACAACTAAGCTTTTAGAAATATCCATCTTTGAAAAAAAAAAACAGGAGGGAACAGTTGGTTGAGTGCTTACCACTCCACCCCCATTCCCCATGCAGGAGATCCCCTGAGCTCTAGCCCACTAAACCTTTTGTCCTAACAATCTCTCTCCAGAGGCAGGAGATTTGTGGCTGAGAAGGGTGGGCAGTGCTATCCAACAGCCACAAGGGGAAAGGGAAGCAAATGAATCTCTCTGTTTTTTGTTTGATTTGTAGAATGCTGAAATCCATGCAGGCACATCAGTACAGGAGTAGGATTCGGTATTATGGAGCATTGGTTATGTGCTTGCCGTGGTGCTTTATCCTAGGTTGAATGCCATGTGGGAAGCTCACTGAAATACCCTGCCCTGAAGGGCCCTGAGTTTGAGGCACACTTGGGGATGCAGAAAGCAATATACACAAATATGAGGTGAGCCGTAGAGAACAGTAAGCGCCAAGTGGTCATTGCTCCTGGAATGCTTCACAGAACAGATGGGCTTTTATGAGTTTTCTGAAGTTCGTTATTATAAATCTGAACTGTTGTTTTGTGAATACTAGATTCTATATACATTTTAATATTTCCATTGGCACTCAGTGTCCATGAAATGCAAAGGCTCTTTTGGAGCAGGTCATCCCAGGATACAAGGGAAGCTTCCGAATCCTTGTCTTTGCAGCCCCTTCCTACCCACCCCATCTCCCAGTTGGGGCTCTTTGTTGAGCAAACCAGATTGAGCAATGCATTGTGAAACCCAGACTGGACGTGATAACCCAGACCACAGGCAAGGCATTAGTAAATGCATGGTAGAGATCTAATTATATCCAATATTCAGACCACTATGAATCACCTATCACATGTAGAAACAGCTGCTAATTAAAACATGGTGATAGTGGAGCATTAAGAGGAGACATTCAGATGGAATTTTTAAGGATTTAGAATGATAAAAGAAAATGAATAGTGACTTCTAGGAGCTTCAATTTATCATAATATCAAAGCCTCCTAATGGAGGGAGGCAGTGGTGCAGATAATCCAAGCCATCAAATAATCCAAAAATAATTTTTCCTTGGCTATGGAATAAATTAAATTATTTTAGGTGGTAATATCATTCTAATTATCCTTATCTTAGATTAAATTAGTTTTTTATTAAAATTCTGTGAGCATAAGAAGTGAGGTTGTAAGGGTAGAGACTTAGCAGCTAGCATGGAGGATGTCATCTTGGGTGGGATTTGACATTTACCATGGATAAGAATGGGAAGATGACTGACAGTTGAAAGGGCTTTTCTCTTCTTCCTCAGGCCTTTCTGAGATCAATAGACAGACTGTAAATCCTATACATTTCTATCCAAAGGCTTCTCTTTTGCATCGAGATCTATGCTGAAGTTTTAGGCATGATTAGGCCAAGAGCACAGTGTTAAGGGGGTCCTCAAGGAAACCCCTGGGTTTGCAATGGTGTATTCTGTGATTCAGTGTAGCCTGTTGTGACAAAGCCTTTATTATAATCTAATCAGAATAATGATAACCATTGCCTTATGTCTCCTTTTAAACTTTCCTCCCTTCTTCTTCCCCTTGTCCCACTGCCTGCCCCATCTACATCCCCTAGAAGCAATCCACAGTGGAGGCAGATGGAGATGATCATATTTGTTGTTCTGTGTAGTTTCTTCTCATCCTACTAACACAGTGTACTTACGCACTCATATAACAAACTATTTCATGGGCAAGAGGCAGAAGAAAAATAATGCTCTTTATATTATGATTGCTTCTGCAACTAAATCTATGATATGATGAGGTGAGAACTACACTAATTTAAAATAACTCAGATGTGAAAAGAAAAGAATGAGTTGGGTGTTTAACCAAGTTTTTATTTGTTTTAGAAATGAAAAAAGTTGTTAACTTTTATAAGGAATCACAGCATCTAAGAATTAGAAGGGTACTTAAAGCTACCTCAGCCAAATTATAACCAAATAGAAATGTTCTATAAAATGTGCCTGAAAAGGAGGCATCCAGAATTTGGTTGAACCCTTTCATAATGAGAAACTCTCCTGGGAACCCATTTTACTTTTCTATAATTTTTTTCTTATTTCAAGCTTAAATTTGCTTTCATGAAAGCTCCAATTCTTGTTTCTAGTTCTGTCCTCTGAGACCCAAGTAGAAAAGAATGAAATTTAAAGGATGAAGAAGTCCTTTAAATACTTGAAAGTAATCAGGACATTCCCAGAACTCTAGGCAAAGCATCTCCAGACTCTTTAACCAACTCTCATATGATATGATCTTCCATTCCCTTCTCACCAGGCCCTTAACCTCTAGGCACTCTCCAGATTATCAATATCTTTCCTAAAACGAGGTGCCCAGTCAGTAGATTGAGAGCCAGGTCTAGAGAGAGGAGGTCTTGGGTTCAAATCCAGCCTCTGACACTTCCTAGCATTGTGACTCTGAGCAAGAAAAAGAAAGAAGCAACAAAAGAGTATTTAGAACAGTGTGAGGGAATAGGGCATAGAGACCAGGATCCTTTCCTCAATTCAAGAGACTTTGATTCTCAGCTCCTTTAACCCTATAAAAGTTATGACACTATTCCAATGCTCATCCACATTCTGAGTTTCAGTGGCTAGAATTGCAGAAGGAAAAGGGGGGTGTGCAAGACCCAGGCCTGAGTCTTTCATCAATAATTGTAATTAAGGTAAGGCATAGTGAATGTGATTCCCAGATTGGCACCCTCATTTATCACTATGGGAGTGATAAGGTCATAATTCAGAGAATTCTATCTAAGGTTGATGGAGCAGTGGACTTTGATCCCAGTCCAGGACAGTAGCAGGGAGACAGAACCTGGAGAGTATCGGGATCCAAATACCTCAGCTAGGGCTGCAAGAGGAGTCAAAACAAAGAAACTAGGGTCCCAGGCTCATCCACACCACCTAAAATCACCACACTGGACTCTTTTCTCAGGCAAAGATTACTGGTGGACACCAAGAAGCTACTATCAGTTAGGTTTACTTGCATCTTTAGCCTAGATATAGGACTGAGAACTCAGTGTCTGCATATGATTCCCTGCTTCTACCCTGAGTCTTTCACTGAAGGACAGGAGTTACACTCTAGCAATTATAGAACTAAGAGAAATTCTTATTAAAAACCAAAGTAGGAAGGAAAGGGATCTTTGTCAGGTATCTCTAGAATAGATGATAAAGTCATAATCAAACAGAAGAAAATTCTTTATACAATGAACACTATGTGACAGAATCTGTTTGTCACTAGCTGAAAAGACAAATTTAACACACCCCAAAATGTGGTCACCAAACCCCAGAGCTTCCAGATCAAAGAAAAAAAATACTACAAAGGACCATGAAGAAATAGATCAAATACCAAGGAACCATAGACTGATCATGTAAAAAATTGTGTAAAAATTAATAGAAAGGAAAGCTTAGACTATGATATAATAAATGTCCAAAGAAAGCCACACAACTTAGAATAACATCCTATAATGCTAAGCTTCATAATAACAGGAGAAAAAATAGAACTTTAGTAGAGTTTGTGACTTCTAAGCATTCATGTTGTAAAATCAAAACTGCAAAAAATCTTTGAAATTAAAAAAGATGACAAGAGACAACTAGATAGATAAAAAAAAAAGTTTGAGCATCTTGAAAAAGCTAAATGATCAACTGTGGACATTTTAATAAAGAGGCAAGCATTGTGCCTTCAGAATCCCATTTTAAAGAATGCAAGTGGGAGCAAAGACAAAAAACTCAAGACCTATGACTATATTTTTCATTTGTTTTAAATAAAGAAAAGAAAAAGAAGCGAGGGAGGACACACTAGGAAGTCCTGGCTACAAAGGGAAGAAATAAAAAGAGAGAGAGAGGGCAAAGTATAATCATCTGGGTCTTAGTTGGGTGTATAGGGGAACAGAGAAGACTGTTATTAGACAGTTTTGACCATATGTCATTAGTACTGATTTTATTTCATATTCCCTATCTTTTCTTTTCTAGTAAGAGGTAAAAAGAGCATATTTTAATAAGAAATGAAGAAGGCAAAAACAAACCTGGTAACCATAACTATTACTTATATATATATATATACATATATATATATACATATATATAAAGCATAGGAGGGAGGTATAATGAATAAATTAGAAGACAAAGCCCAACAATATATTGCTTAAAAGAAACATCTAAACTATAAATATTTATACAGAGGTAAAGTGAAGAATTACAGTAGAATCTATTGCCTTAGCTAGAGAAAAGCAAAACAAACAAACAAAACAAACCCAGTATTAACCATTATGAAACAACAAAAAAATCCACAATCAAGCAGGGATGCCATAATATGCTAAAATGCACCATAGATAATGAAACAATATTAGTATTAAATATATATGTGTATATAAAATATGTATTTAATGAGATATGTACTTAAAGGAAAAGATATCGTAAGAAGAATTAGACAATAAAATAATTATTATTATAGACTTTAGTGGGACTCTTTCAAATCAAGACAAATCTAATATGAAGATTAAAAAAGGAGAAAAATAGCAACTGAATAGAATTACTACAAAAGGAAAAACAATGATAGAGATTTGAAGAATAATGAATAAGAATGGTAAGGAGTACAGATATTTCTCAGTTTCATGTTACATCTTTACATCACATCTTTATGCCAATAAAATTATAATTAACAAGGAAAATCTAAATGAAGGATTCTTACTTCAAAAGAGAAATGATACAATCCTATAGAATGAATGGGATAGAGGACAAATCACAAAATAATAAATAGATTTATTAAATGAAATTACAAAAAGACAATACAGAAAAATAATTTTTGCCCACACACCCATCCTTATTGGGAAAATTATTTTTCCAAAAAACCTCCATCAACAAAAGACAGAGAAAATACATTAGTGACTACAGTGAGGAACTAAGTGAACCTAGAAAATGAAGACTTTAGAACTCCCTAACAGGCAACAAAACAGAAAATCAAATAATCAAAATAAATATAAACAAATTTAAAAACAAAATGCTATTAAGATGATAAATAAAATTTGGATTTGTTATTTTTGTAAAAGCCTAATTAATAATACAAAAATTATCTAATTTGACTTGGTAAGAAAGAAAAATTGACAATTATTTAAAACGATAAAGGGGAATTCATGCCAGATAAAGAAAAAATAAAGAAAATTGCAAAAAACTCTTTTCTTTAATTATATGGCAAAATAGAAAACTTAATGGATGAAATGAGAAATTGAAATTTTAAATAATTCACTCTCAGAAAAAGAATTCAAAAGTCTCAAATGAATTGAAATTCCATTGTGTGATAGTGGCATTCTGTGCTGCTGGGCCAGCAACTGAGGAAAAGAGGGTGGAATAGCTATACATACTCCACTAAGCCTTAAGGGAAAAGTCCACCATTCAGCAGGTGCCAGCTCTCTGAGTCCAAAGCCACTTGGAGGAAGAAACCTGGACTGGTGAAGCATGAATTATTCTGCATGGTAGAAGAGAGTCTCTTTGAGGTCCAGTCCCCAGGGAACCACTATCAGAGGTAAGGGTGTCAGAAAATAATCAGTAGAAGAAAATAAGGAAAAAGAAAAAAACTGAAATTACTAAGATCTCAGGAGGAAGAAAACTCAAAAACATTTCAAATAAGTAGGTAAACCGACAGGAAAGTAGTATGAACAACAGAAGGAAATATGACTTCTAGATGAAATAAAAGCATTCAGGCATCTGTGAACAAATAATGCAAAACAAATGAAAAAGATTTAACACCTAATGAAAAAAAGATTTAACACCTTATAGATTTTGAAGAGAGCATAGAACCACAACACAATATTTCTAAATGACTTTTTTGTTGTGGTGGTTGGATCCATTCAGTCATTTCCAATTCAATTTTTTAAAAGTAGATATGAAATCATAGTTTTATATATTTAAAAATTTTTAAAAGAGTCTTTTCAGGCCAATGAGTTCAAACTCCTGGTTCAGGGTCACAGAGTAGTATCTGAAGCTGTATTTGAGATCAGGCCTTCCTAACTTCAGGGACATTACTTTATCCTCTATGTAATATTGCCTTTCATGGAAGCAATATTTATTTCATTATCAATAGGGGGGAAAATTTATCATATGAATTTGTATTCCATGTAAATATGTGTACCAACCTATGGAAACATCTCATTTTCACATTGCATTTATTCCACAATGAAACATCATTATCCCTATTCTTTTTCCCATTTTAAAATGGTTTTGAAATCATTTATAGCATCATTTTTTTTCAGCTGAAATGTTTTAGCACATTTGAAAAAATGGTGAAAAATAAATGTAACCTGGTTTCTTTCTAAATCTGGGTCAGTTTTGAAGGATATGCATGTGTTGTTTCCATGAAGGGAGAGATGACTTGATTGGCTGATAGAATGCTGAGTGGAACACTAGATACCTCTGGAAGTGACTTCAGTAGTTTCAGTGATTGCAAAGGGGAAATTTGAAGATGAGAGAGAAAATCTCTAGGGTAGCAGTCGAGAGAGAATTTTGAATGGCTAACAAAGACTTTGGAACTATGGACATTTATGGAGCCAGCTCCATCATATTTCTTTTTTTGTTATCTTTTAAAATATATACAATATAATAAAATAAGAAATAAAATAATAACATAATACATGCATTGTTATAAATATGTAATCAAGTGTAATAAATATGCTTATCTAAGAGAAACAAATCCTTACATTAGCTATGCCCCAAAATGGCTCTAATTATTTTTTCCATCTTTCTCCCACCCTTGCCCCCTTCCCCAAGAAAGGAGGTAATATGATATAGGTTGTACATATATTATCATATAATACATATTTCTCTTTTGTCATGTTGCTACATCATATTCCTTAAGTTCTAATTCTTCCAATTCTTGAGATGACTACTACTAATAGTAACCCTCTCCAAGGGTGAGCTCATTCTTTCTTCAAAATCATTCTTAAATGTCTCTAGGAACTCCTGACTTTCTGCAAGTCTCTAAAATCTCTCTTCTAAGTCTCTGAAAGAAACAAGTGTCTCTACAAAGGTATACAAATTGTATTGAGAATTCTCTCAGGATTAATGAGTCACATCTTCCCTTCACATTAACAGCATGTGTATGAAGCTGTCCCTCTGCAAAACCAATCCAAGCTTAGGTGAATGCAGGGATACATAAATAATAAAGATTGTATGGTTAACCAAAGAGCTACATTTGTAATAAATAGTGAGAACTCCTCATTGATTTTCAAGTAACTAATTAAAGAAAACATTTGTTAGCACAGCAGGGAAGGAATCAGAGCAAAATCCAAGAGGTAGAAAGGGAATAGGTTTTGTTGCTGCACTGACAGGACACATAGTATTTCTACAATGCTATTGAATGGGTATTTTAGAAACCAGGAACCAGGGTATTTCAGAAAGTGAGGTGATGTAGATATTGTGGGTATTTAGAAGATTGACTCATTACAATTCTCAGGTTACAGAGAGAAGAGCAGGAGGAAAATAGGAGATCACTAAGGATATTTCCCCTCTGTTCTTAAGTTCATGTGTGAGTGTGCATGTGTGAATATGTGCAAATACTATATTATTCCATTCCAAGAAGAGAAAACAGTAAACATGTCCCCTTTGCATTCCTTTAGTTTGAGCTTTTAATCTTTTTGGGTGTCATCTATGCCTCTGACAAGCTGATGAAATTTATGGACCCCTTCTTATAATGCTTTTATATGCACAAAATATATTTATATTATAATGTTTTTAAATGCATAAAATAAAATGCCACAAAACACCATGGATTACAAAAAAACGAATTATACCGAAACACAGTTATCAGAATGTTTTTTAAAGCAAAGTGCCCTGAGTTCAATTTAAATTCTCCTTCTATAGCATATCTTATGTGTTTGAGTTCAAATTGACCAGTTGCTCTGTATCCTAGAAGTCAATATGATTTCAGGAATAGCTCATAATAAAGTCCCCAAGATATATCTACCAAAACAAACACAGAAACTACAGGTACATAATTATAAAATACAAATAAAGTCAGTTCTAAATAATTGGAGAAATATTAGTTGTTAATGGGTGGGTAGAGCTAATATGATTAAAATGACAATCATACTTAAACCAATCAAATTACTCAATGGTATTTCAATAAAATTATAAAAATGTTTTATTGATCTATAAAAAATAATAAAATTCATTTAGAAAAGTAAAATGTCAAGGATATAAAAAGAATTAATAAAAAAGAATAGAAAGAAAGGAGGTTTAATAATACCAGATTTTGAACTATATATAAAACAGTAATTATCAAAACTGATACTGGCTAAGAAATAGAAAAAAGATCAATGTAACAGAACAGATGCAACAAACTGATGAAAAAGATTCTAATAACATTGTGTTTGACAAAAGGAAAGATCTAAGTTTTGGGGATAACAATTCACTATTTGTTAAAAATTGTTGAGAAAACTGAGAAAAAATCTGGCAGAAACTAGATTTTAGACCAGTATCTTACACAATTTATCAAGATAAAATCAACATAGATACATGATGTAAGCATAAAGCAAGATATCATAAGCAAACTAGAATAACAGGGAATATATTAACTATAAGATTTATGAATAGAAGAAGGATTTATGAATAAACTAGAGAGAAATAATTAAGATATAAAATGAATAATTTTGAATATATTAAATTTAAAAGGTTTGTACAAATAAAACAAATATAGCCAAGATTAGAAAGAAGCTGCAAATTTGGGAAAAATTATGGACAACATTTTTTAGAGGTTTCATATTTAAATATTTAGAGAACTTCATCAAATATGTATGAATATGTTATTTCCTAATTGATGAAAGGTCAAAAGATATGAACAGAGTTTTTGGATAAAAAAGGCAAAGTTCTATATAACTATATGAAAAAGTGCTCTAAATCATTATTGATTAGAGAAATGCAAATCAAAACAACTCTAAATTGTCATCTGACACTCATCAGATTGGCTGAAATGTTAAAAAGACAAAATGACAAATGTTAGAGGGATGTAGAAAAATGGGAACATTAACACATTTTTGGTGGAACAGTGAACTGATCCAGTCATTCTGAAGAATCATCTAGAATTATGTCCAAAGAGTTATAAAAATGTGTATACCTTTTGACTCAGCAATACCACTGTTGGGTTTATATCCTAAGGTGATTAGAAGAAAAGGAAAATAATCTATATGTTCTAAAATATTTGTAGCAGATCTCTTTGAGGTGGTAAAGAATTAGAAATTGAAGGGATGCCCATCAATTGGGGAATGGCTAAAAAAGTTATGCCATATGATTATGATGGAATTACTGTGCTGTAAGAAATTATGAACAAGTTAATTTTGGAAAAACATGGAAAGACCTCTAATGAGGAGAAGGAAGGGAAGGAGAGAATTATCTTGGTGTTCTAATCTAACAAACGAATGAATTAATTTAAAAAATCATTTCTATATACTCATATTCAGGGGAAGTTGTGTGTGCCTTCTAGAATCAACCAAAATGTCTCCCATCATTAGAAGTGTGTCTAGTAGGGAGGAACTAGGAAAGGGACATCACATAGGAAAAAGAAAGTCTGGTATTCCAATAAGAATATTCCCATTCTATTGGCAAATGGAAGACACATATAAAAATTCCCATAGAATTTTTTCAGAAAATCTTCAGTTAGCAGCTACTTACCTCGCAGAAACAAATCCCAATCACTTTTCATCTTCTTTTTTCATGTTGAAGCATTAAAAATTCTCTCTGTCTCCTCTGAATGTTCTAGTATCACCATTTTTTAATTAGCAGCTGTTTCTAAATGTGATAGGTGATTCATGCTAGTCTTAATATTGTACATAATTGGCTCTCTAAGGCGAATTTATCTGTCAGACTAAAACTGAAGAGCAAGTAGTTCTGTCTAGCTAATACCTAAATTAGTTTCACCTGGACTCTGCCCCTACTTTCTTCTGAGTTATATACCCAGGGAAGGAAAGTTAACAGGTGGTACAGGAAACACCAGTTTCCAGGTCAAGACTGAGAAAAACTTGCTTTATAGGTCTTTGAAGCAAAAGCCTTTTATCCTGGAGAAAGTTCAAGGTGCCTTTATCCAGAGCAAATTTTTAACATTCAGTATTTTGGGGGACTTTTGAATCAATAACAGTGGACTGAAAGAATAGAGGGCTTAGGTTTTCACTGATATTAATAATCCTTATTTTGCTATGCATATTCAGTTTAGTGTTTTCTTACTTGCATTTCTTCTTTTGGGATGGGGGGTGGTGTAGTGTATGTAAGCAGTAGTTAATATACCATCTGTGACCTAATAACCTTTCAAATAGGAAAGAGTATGAGAAAATATTTTGACTTATATTGGGCTTCTTAAATAGAATTATGAGATTTTGGAAATGTAAAGGATATTAGGGATCACTTAGAAAAATCCTCCTTATTTTTACAAATAGCAAACTGAGGTCCAGAGTGTTTAAGTCCCTTGCCTAAAGTCATATATGTGACTGGCAAAAGCAAGATTAGAACATAGGTTCTTTGACTTGATATCTAGTGCCCACTTGGCTTCCTCCTTATAGATGAGGAAACTCATGCCAAGTCCATGTTATCCATTAAATGTTCATGACCACATAGCTAATAAATATCTGAGATGGGATCCAAACCTATTTCTAATGGGATGAGATCCAAATTGAGGTTAATTCTTAGCAAAACCAAAGTTAAAAATGAAATGTGTTGCCTATTCCTGGTCAATTAGATGCATTTTTGTCATACTAAGGTGGGAAGGTAACAGTCAAATAGTTACCTTTCTGTGTACACTTTTATTTTCAGACCACAGATCTTTGGTATTATCTGATGTTGTCTCTTAAACAAGATGGTAGACCAGAGAGATGGTGAAGGTGGAAATAATAGAATCAAATGCCTTTGAAATTTATATTTTCTTAAAAATTCAAATTGCTGCTACTTATTTCTTGGGTGACCATTGGCAAATTATTTAATCTTTTTGAACCTTAATTTTCTCATCTGTAAAATGTGGGGAGTTTACTAGATAACCTCTAAAGTCTCTTCCAGCTCTAAATCTAAGCTCTTTTTTGTTTTGTTTCATGAGCTTGTGTAAGTCACTCATCCCTCAATTTCTTCCTAAAGAATCAGAAATGATTTTCACCAGCCTCACCAGGGTGCTTTAAGAATTGATTCATATTTACAAAGCACTCAGAAATCCTTGGATATGAGGTGATATAGAAGTGGAAAGCATTATCATTATGATCAACCTGAGGCAGATAAATTGTGAGTGAAATGCTGAGTCCTGGAGTTCTTTGGTATTTACAATAATACAAGTCTCCTTGCTGGAACTCTACCTCTCCAGGATTGTATATTAGGAATTAATTTTTCTTTCCCTAGAAAGCAATTCTTTGAAGTCAAGCCATACTTTCCTGGTTACATTTTTTCCTTTCATCTTGGGCTTTATCTAGTCTAAAATGGTCTGAATTCTAGTCTTTTATGAAACCTTTTGATTAATTGTGCAGGACACATTAGGATAGATGAAAGGAAAAGATTACTGTTCATTTTCACTCATTCAAAAGTTATTTAATGCCTACTATGTGTAGCACACTGTGAGTAGTAGGGACTAGCACCAAACATAGTGTTCTCCTTGCCCTTTGGGATGGAATATCTAATGTAATAAATGATATGTTTCAAAGGTTTTATAATGACTTAATGATAAGTTGTAAAAGAGACAGTTTGGGATCAGAGCTCTCTCAGAGTTTAGCATAGAGCCTGGCAAATAGTAGGTGCTTTTCAAATAACTTTTTTTGACTGATCTCTATTTTGAGAACCTTCTTTTTCCTTTGGGATAGACTTCCTAGGTTCCTCATTGTGACACTGCACTCGGGTTTATTCATTCCCAACAGTACTCTGAATTCTCTCCAATTATACCCTACCAAGGCAAATCTAATGTGTGGCCCATTCCTTCAAGGTCCTACTCTCAGTTAGAAAACAATTAGATACACTTTTTTATACTAAGGTGGTAAGCTCTTATAACAATTAATTATTAGTTACCTTTGCAGATACATTTGAGTTTTCATGGGAGATTCTTCAGGACACAATAATAACCTAAAGGAGTAACTCTAACAATGAAATTTTAGGCATTGTAGCAGTTGGCTGAAAAGAAATGTAGGGATTGGGGGTTGAGGAAAGAGAAAAGGTCTCTGTCCCCCCTTTAGAAATATTGAGAAATCATTTTTTCTTGGTTTTTTTTGAAACCTTTATCTTCTGTCTTAGAATCAATACTGTTTATTGGTAATAAGGCAGAAGAGAGGAAAGGGCTGGCAATGGGGGCTAAGTGACTTGCTCAGGGTCACACAGCTAGAAAGTGTCGGAGGCCATATTTGAACCTAGGACCTCAGGTATCTAGGCCTGGCTCTCAATCCATTGAGCAACCCAGCTGCCCCCTGAGAAATCGTTTAAAAAGTATCCTGTTCTGAAGTTTTTGGACTAAATATGAAGGAGAACCTCTTGTTAGTGCTGATCTTTCTCCAAATCAGCTACAGGAAGGACTCTGCTTAGAAGTAATTAAATGGTCAATGAACAAGGACCAGGGGAAGGAGTCCATGACTGATCCACCAGAAGGATTAGGGGAGTGACTGACCTAAAAGCAATACCCTCCTTCCCTATTCTCCTGAAGTGATTAGGATATTGATCAGGATGAGATGACCTCTTTTTTACATCAGTTACTCACTGAAGTTGAGGAGATCTTGAGGAGAATGGTCAAAGAGTAGTAATTTTAGGAAACAAATTCTCTAATAGCAGGTAAGAAAAAGCAAGTGACTTTTCTGGGAAGAATTTCTTCTTTCTCTATTTTCCCAAATAGTTTATGTAGTTTGGGAGTTAATAATTCTTTAAATGTTTGGTAGAATTCACTTGTGAATCCATCTGGCCTTGGATCCTTTTTCTTAGGGAATTCTTTGATGATTTGTTCAATTTCCTTTTCTGTGATGGGGTTAAGTATTCTAGGTCCTCTTTTGTTAATCTAAGTAGTTTATATTTTTTGTAAATTTTTACACATTTCACTTAGATTATCAGATTTATTGGCATGTAGTTGGGCAACATTATGATTTAATATATTGAAACAATACAATAAAAGGTGAACAGTTAAAATTTTAAAAGTACTTTAACTGCTCACCTTTTATTTATAACCTTATTAGATAATAATAACTTTAATGTCTAAAATCAAGGTGAGGCAGTATATCTAGAGCAGGTAGAGAGCCACCCTCACAACCCTGAAGTTCAAGTGTCCTATTCTATTCCTTGGGCTTACAAAGTCACAAAATTGTGATATTTAACCTTTTGATCTCTTACCTAAAGAACAGAATAGTTGGAGATTTGCATTTATTGCAAGATTATCCTACAATGATAAAATTTTAGGTCCAGACAAAAAGAAAATAACTAAATTAATAAAACATTCATTTACATTTGTCATCAAATGGTGGCTTACACACATAGCCAGTTCTGTAAAGTTATGATTTAGATGCATAATTCCATGTAAATTTCAAATACTTCTTAAATGTTAAAAATATTTCCTTCCAGTCTTTTGGCTTTACTATCATCTCTTTAAATGTCAGAGCCTGAAGTAGTTTGTGGACAAGTACCAAAGTCCACAAGGATTAAGCCAAAATTACTGTTAAAGCATCCTAGTCATTCCCAAGGAAGTGCCAAGATAAGTTGGACTATAAACAAAGTCTCAGTGGAGGCACCAGAAACAAAGCCAGTATACTTCCAAAGGCCATTAGTGAAAATCTCTGAAGTACATATTCTGATTCTAGGTCAGTAAATGATTCCTGAATGGACAGGAATGGCTTGCTTGAAGGTTTTACCTTTTATGTATATCTTGATTTGCTTCCTTGTCCTTTAGTGCCACCAAGTGAGCTCCTGAGCCTATATTGCTGAAGGGTGTCACCACATATGATATGCGGTTTCAACACATTTGGCCTTTACAGCTAGTTATTTCACTGCCACTCATTTGGTGGGGAGGGGGTCCTTAGAAATATGCTTAGTTTGAGTAGCTTTGAGGATACAAATTCTGGAGATGGAAAATGAAGGCATTTAGAATTAGAACCTCAAGAACAGATTCAAGTCAATACCTTTCTGTAAATCACTCTTTTGTGGTTTTGGTTATCTATATCTCTCATCCCGTGTCTTTGACAATCTTACTTGTCATTTAGGTCGGAATATAAATTTTTCTTGTTCGTCATTTCATTTGTGTCTGACTCTGTATGATCCCATTTGGAGTTTTCTTGGCAAAGATACTGGAGCAGTTTGCTATTTCCTTCTCCAGCTCATTTTATAGATGAGGAAACTGAGGTACAAAGAGTCCAGTGACTTCCCCAGGATAACATAGCAAGTGTATGAAGCCAGATTTGAATTCAGTAAAACGAGTCTTTCTCTCCAGTGGTCTATCCGCTGCACCACCTATCTGTTCTTTAGTAATGTGTGTGTGTATATATGTATGTGTGTGTTTGTGTACACACATATTAGCTTATGTGATCTGTAGACTACCTTTGTCAGATAGGTAGAGCAGATAAAATGATCCACATTCTACAGACACATATTGAAACCAGAAAACTTAGGTGACTCAACCATAATCATAGTTAACTATTAAATGCCAAAGGTAAGAAATAATTCCCTCTCTTGAGTCAAAAACCGGTCCTCTACATCACATCAACTCATTATTTAAGGAATACATTCCCCACATTACTGCTATATACATTGTCTATTTATTGAATACTAGGCTTAGTGGTTATAATTTCTATTTCAAGACTTGTTGTTTTATTAAAGAACAGGTACTGTTTTTGCCTGTTTTGCCACTGAACCCTAAAATCACTGGACCTTTCCATTTGACTTGCATGTAGAACTTTCTATGTTTGTCATCTTCTCCATTAGAATGTGAGCTCCTTGAGAGAAGTGACTAGCTTCCTTTTCTAGTTATCTCTTGTGTTAGCATAGTTCTTTTGCACATAGTAAATGATTTTTTCCTTTTTAAATTGGATTCCTTTGTTAATGATGAGCCACATTTCCCCCTACAAATCCTAGTTGGCCTTTCTATTTCTGTTACTACCCAAGGAGGTTTTCCCCATCGAGGCATATACAGAATCTTGAACTTTTAGTCTTCCAATTTCAAATCTCAAAACAGAATAACTGAAGAAAAGAAGACTCTGATGTTTTGTTTGATGTTGGATTTTTAAATCAATAAACATATATTAAGCAACTTAAGAGGTGCAAGATACAGTAATAGGCCCTGGGAATACAAAGAGAAACACATATAAAACACACATATAAAAATTGCTGGTTAGTCATTTCACTCATGTCCAACTCTTTGTGACCCCATTTGGAGTTTTCTTGGCAAAGAAACTGAAATTGTTTGTCATTTCCTTCTCCAGCTCATTTTACAAATGAGCAACCTGAAGCCAACATGGTTAAAGCGTCTTGCCCAGGGTCACATAACTATTAAGTGTCCAGGGTCAGATTCGAACTCAGGAAGATGAGTCTTTCTGACTGTTCACTTTCTAACTATCCACTGCACTACCTAGATGCCATATGTGTGTGTGCATATCACATCAATATAAGGTCATTTTGGGAGGAAGATCAGATAAGATCAAGAAAGGCTATAAGTATGTGCAAACGGCATTGAACTGAGTCTTGAAAGAAACAAGGTATTCCAAAAAACTGAGGTGAGTAAGTAAGAGCATCCCAGCCATGGGATGTCCAGTGCAAAGAGATGTGGATGGTGGAAAATAGAATCTCATGTGTAAGGAACAGGAATTGGGTGGTAATGGCTAGATTGTAGAGTACATTGATGGAGGAATGTGTAAGACTAGAAAGGTAGAAAGAGACTAGATTGGGAAGAGCTTTGAATGCCAAACATGGGAGTTTACATCTGATTATAGACAATCAATGGAGTTATTGACTAGAAGAGCAATGTTTCCATTTGTACCTCATCCCTATTCTCCATGATCGGTGTCTTTCTTGTTTCTGGTAACTAGCCCAGAAAAGGTAATTTGTTTTCTCTAAATTGGTCAGTGAGTAGAGGTTAATTGTATTTTAGGGCCTTTTTGCTGGTGATTCTATTTTAATATTTTATGTTTCATCTAGGGTATGTACTTCAGTGGCTCTGTCATCTCAGCCTTCTCACTTCCATGACTCTTGTCCATTTGTAATTACTACACAGTGGGTCAATCCAATGGGTTTTGCCTTCCCTTGAGATTTGCTGACATGGTGTACAGCATAGTAGCTGCTGATCTTTTTATCCCTTGATCTCAGTACTTGATGCATTCACCTACTTTTCTGGTCATACATATTTTAGGTGATATATTGCTTTTTAACATAATTTTTAATTGGTAATAAGCTATAGCCTGTTTACAACAACCATGCAACTCTCCTTTTCACTCTGGGTGATTCAGTGTTATACTTCTGAGTTCATAAGCAAATTCACTACCAGAGTAAGACTATCATAAAAAATGTCATGGAATGTAATTCCTCTAAAGATCCTGGATAATTTGAATGAACGAGTGAATGAATAAATGAATGAATGAATGAAAAATATTTCTTAAGTGCTTAAATATGTTCCATATATTCAGGCTACAAATAAGGAAGGAAAACACAAGATGGTTTTTGCTCTCAAGCTCAAACTCTAATTGAAGGAGGCAACAAATAAGAAAAAATATATATAATGGATAGAGAGGACTGTAATACTAAAAGTCCATAAGAAAAGCAGATTAAAAGTTCTAGGAATCTTTAGTAGAATAGGTGATAGAGTCTAGGAATCTAGAGATCATAGAGGCAAGGTAGAGGACCTTAGGATCCTTTGGCTGGGGAGATGGTAAAAACTAGTGGTAGATGATTCATTGAATCCCCTATCATTCAGACTACATGAACAGTCATGTTGTCCTACCAAACTGGCTTCCCTAATGAAATCCTAGCATGCTGGGGGTTCAGGGGAGAGGATAAAGGGAAGAAAATGAGGAAAGGTTACAACTATTTCATTTGCAGGGAGTATTGGTCTGGAGATGCTCAAGATAGTGTGGCTATTGGTAGGATAGAAGTGAAAAATTCTAAAATTAATTAGTTGGCAGTTTTTCTCTTCTTGCACACACCACTACCATGTTCTCTCTCTCTCTCTCTCTCTCTCTCTCTCTCTCTCTCTCTCTCTCTTTCTCTCTCTCTCTCTCAACAACTTGGTAATATTGTCTCTGGTGATATTCAAGCTAAAAATATACCACCAAGTACAGATTCCAAGTGGGCCTGAAATCCTGGCAAACCTTTAAAATGTTCAGAGCTGCTTTCTCAATTGTAGCATTTTTAGAAGATGTTATTAATAGAGAGACACAAATTAAGTGAAATCTCTCAGAAACTATAAGTAAGGCTCTGTTTTCATATCATGTGCTCTCTATTATAACTGATTACTCACATATGTCATGGAAATGGTAATCTATGGTCCTGAGTTTTGGTAATAGGTTCTTTTTGAAATAAAATGCTTAAAGATTCTTCCTAAGAAAGGCTTCTTCTGTTCTAAAACAAAACTAAAACTCCTTTTCTATTTAATGACATAAAGTAATTAGCAAAAAGTTGCCCTAAGTTTAGTCCTTTCTATTTTCATAAACAACTTTTGTAGGTAAACTTGGCCTAAGCAGCATGCCTTGCAAAGGGACTGGATCTATGATGTCATAGATATAGGTGCTATGAGGGAATTTCTTCTTTCAGTGTAAGTCAGCATCTTCTGAGCAACATAGAGTCTTAGGGAGCTGCCCAGAACATACAAGTGACATTTAGTGTGTCAGAGATAGGACTTGAACCTAAATCTTATTGGCTTGAAGGCAAGTTTTTAATGCACTATATGCAGCTCAATGGATTGAGCGCCTCAGTTGATTGAGAGTCAGCCTAGAGATGGGAGGTCCTGGGCTCAAATCTGGCCTCAGATACTTCCTAGCTGTGTGACCCTGGACAAGTCACTTAACCCTCACTGCCTAGCCCTTACTGCTCTTCTGCCTTAGAACCAATACACAGTATTGATTCTAGGATGGAAAATAAGGGTATTTTTAAAATCCTAGTTAAGTGAAAGAATACCACAAAGTAAATAACCAGTATAGCTATTTATCCAAACAAATAGTGAACAGAAACCAGAGAAGTTATACCTATTAGAATATGCTAGAAAATACACAGGAGCAAATAATCTCTCTAGATGCAGGCTTGATGAGGTTTTCCTCAATCAAGAGAGAATGACTCTAATATATCCAAGGGGAAATTACCTGAGGTCTTTAGAGAGGCGAGCTGGAAATCAGGAACATGTTCATATGATTGGGTTCCCCTATGTGTTTTCTTCTTTCAAAGTCTTTTTTCTCTTTCCTCCCTAGAGTCAGGCCCAAAGAGAATCTGGAATCATGTACATTTTTTCTGGAGAAAAAGAATGAAGAATGCTCCTCATCTTCAAAGTTTTCAAGCAACTCGGTCCCATACAGCCATAAAGGGTTGCATCCCCATTCTCTCCAGCAAATTAGGAGTCATGCGTAAGCATGATGTTGTCATTCATCCTTCATTTTTAGAGACAATGACATTGTAGTATGATGCCTTGACTTGTGTGTGAATTGAGTTGAAGTGAGGCAGAGTTGCTCTAAGTTATCTTCCTCACTCTTTCTTCAAGAATCACTCAAGTCTGGTGACAAGACCAAGTGATGACAGTTATGCTGAAGGAGAAGAATGCAAAACACCCAAGGCTAGAAACGCAGGGTACCACTGGAACATACGATTATTGAAGGTAAACTATATTCAAAAAGAGGAAACATATAGCTTGATGTCTAGCTGTGGAGGATGCTAAATGCCTAGAGGAATGCATATATTTCAATGAGGAAGTGTTGTGAAACCACTGAAAATTTTGGAGATAGAGAAATGAAATAATCAAAGTTGCATATTGGGAAGATTCATTATTCTAGCAGAATACAAATCATGCATTGTTGAGGTTTACACTGTAGGAGGCAGGAAAACCAATGGAAATTATGGCAATAATCTATATGACAAAAAAATGTGGGCCTGAATTTGAATGGTTGCATGGGCAAGGAAAAGCCAGACATGAGAAATCTCCCAGAAAAAGAAATGACAGGGCTTGTCGTCTGATGTCTTATATAGCATGAGGAAGAGTGAAAAATTGACAATGTCTCCAAGGTTCTAAGTCTGGGTGAGTGAGGAAATGGTGCTGCCATCCCCAGAAATAGTTGTTAGGGGGACTGGAAGTCTTGGAGGAAAGGGGAACATGCTAAGCTCAGTTTTAGGTTTATTGTATTTCAGGTACACATTTTAAAAGAATTCCATTTTATTCCAATCCTTTTTTAAATTTATATATTGTTTTCCCTGTGATTTCTTAAGTGTAGAGAACTCATGACACAGAAAGACCTTATACCCAGGCAGATTAGTAATGCTGTTTCATAGACAGCAGATAGTATCCCATTTGGAATCAAGACCTGAGTTCAGATTGGGCCTCAGATACTAACTACTTTGTGATCTTGGGGAGATCACTTAACCCCGTTTGCCTCAGTTTCCTCATCTACAAAATGAGCCAGAGAAGGAAATGGCAAACCACTCCAGTATCTCTGCCAAGAAAATCCCAAGTTGGGTCACAAAGAGTCAGACATGACTGAAAAATAACTAGACAACAACAAAAGGCATCTATAATTTATAAAGATTTACCTTAAGGCATAGAAAATATAAATGACTACTCCATGGTTGCACAATTAATAAGTGTTAGAGGTGACTTGGTCTAAGATTTCCCTTTATCCCCATAAGGCCCCCTATTCTCCACTCTGTTTCTCTTTAGATGCACAGTAAATATTTGTAGAATGAACAAAAGAACAAATGAATGAATGAATGATTAATAATAATTCAAATTGCAACCATGAAAATTCTTCTGAGAACATAGAAAAGCAATGCAAAACATATTTGAAAAGGGAAAAGTTTTTGCTTCTCTCCCTCTGGCCCATTTTCACAAATATTGCCACTGATAACTATTATTTCCATTAATTATGACAGAGAAATAGGGTGGGTACTTTTAGGTTGGATTTACACTTAGATTTACATTTCTAGTAGAAGAGGAGATACTGAAAGAATTAGTGGATCCAACTGACTGCAGTTTATTAATAGCTTTGTAAAATGATTGAAATTCAAACTTTGTATTTCCTATAATTTGGGGAGAGATGTAACATGGCAGTGCTATAAGGAGAGATATTATGCCATTTTGAATCAAGAACTAGCCTTAGAGCCAGGAAGACCTGAGTTCAAATTCTGCTTCTGTCATAAGAGGGCTGTGTGACCCTGGGCAAGTTGTTTAGCTTCTTGGAGCTCTAGCCAGCTCTCTAAGACTTTAAATTTCAGAGAAGATGACAACTAAAGAGGAGACAGAGACAGAGATAGAGAGACAGAGAGAGAGACCTTGAAGTTTTTCATACTAATGAAATCAGAGGCAGAGATGGTGAATGTTCAATGAGTTCAGTCCTGCTCTGTGTCCACTCAGTCTTTGTGAAGGTAGATATAATTCTAAAAGAAAGAGGTGAAGCCTAGCTGTCTCTTAGTTGGAGTCTTAGTTCCCTGATTTAGAAATTAATTAATTTCCGTTTCATAGAGGGCAACAGATGTGGTTACCTTTAACATAAGGAGTTCATCACCATAGGACTCATTTCTCTGATTGCTCCTCCATAATATTTATCTTCCTTTAAATATTAATGCTCTATGTTCAACTTAACATAAATATTTGAAGAAAAGGCGTTGCCACATATAAATATATGATTTTGGACTTGGAGTCAAAGGAGCTGAGCTCACATACTAGCTCTGCCTGTGTCATCTTGGGCAAGTCATTAATCTTTATGGGTCTCAGTTTCCTTATGTGTAAAAGAAGAGAGTTGGACTTGATTTCTAAAGTTCATTCTAGTTTTAAATTTTGTGAAGCTATGAACTTTCTTTAACTATTCTGCCATTAATGTACCATTTCCTCAATGTTCTGATACTCTAAAAATATTTTCTCATTGGAATCTAATTTCTTTTGCCTCCTCCTGAAGTTTCCCTATGCCTAATACTCCTTCTTCTTTGTGTAGTCTTGATTTGTAGTTTTTTTTTTATTTTTCTTATTTGCAGTGGTTACTCAGTTATTCTATGTAACTACTTAACATCTTAAACCCTTCTTAAGGTTATTGTTGGTAAGAGTCCTATTGTTGATCTTGGGCTCATTATTGATTTCTTATTTTTTTTTCAGTCAGGTAACTGCTGATTGCTACTATTGTGAAAGGCAGAACACAAGTTCAAGTCTCACATTTTTAGTAAAGCAGGCAATAACCAGGAAAAGAGTCTGAGGGAAAAAAGAAATGATTTAGCTACAATACCAGAAGATAAATACTAACCGAAAGGGACATTTTGCTCCAAAGCACAGCCCAATATGGACTTCCATACATGGCATACATGTGAACATATAGCAGAAGGGAACTTCCAGAATGTTCCAATTCCCTGTTTTCAGGCATGTATTTCATTCAACAGTTAAGAGAGATCTATGTGAGTCTTTTAAGACCTACTCATGAACACAACTGCAAAACACTTTTCACACACTTAAAAGTAGATCTAAATAATTGGAAAAACATTAATTGCTCCTGGGTAGGATGAGTTAATATCATAAAAATGA
Source organism: Gracilinanus agilis (assembly GCF_016433145.1). NCBI lineage: Eukaryota > Metazoa > Chordata > Mammalia > Didelphimorphia > Didelphidae > Gracilinanus > Gracilinanus agilis. The sequence goes on along the minus strand of NC_058130.1, from coordinate 597,223,663 downwards.
CAATCCTACCCAAATTAATTTACTTATTCAGTGCCATACCTATCAAACTACCAAGAAATTATTTCATAGAATTAGAAAGAATTATAACAAAGTTCATCTGGAAGAACAAAAGATCAAGAATATCAAAGAAGATAATGGAAAAAATGTGAAAGAGGGGGGCCTAGCAGTACCAGATATTAAACTGTACTATTAAGCAAGGATCATCAAAGCAGTATGCTACTGACTAAGAGACAGAAGAATGGATCAATAGAATAGACTAGGGGTAAATGGCCTCAGCAAGATAGTGTTTGACAAACCCAAAGATCCCAGCTTTTGGGACAAGAACTTACTCTTTGACAAAAACTGCTGGGAAAATTGGAAAACAGTATAGGAAAAATCAGGTTTAGATCAACATCTCACACCCTATACCAAGATAAATTCAAAATGGGTAAATAACTTAAATATAAAAGGTGAAATCATAAATAATTTAGGTGAATATAGAATAGTACACCTGTCAGATCTATGAAAAAGGAGGGAATTTAAAACCAAGCAAGAGACAGAGAATATTTTGAAATGTAAAATGAATGATTTTGATTATATCAAATTAAAAAGTTTTTGTACAAAAAGAACTAACGCAATCAAAATTAGAAGGAAAGCAACAAACTGAGAAAAAAATTTTATAACAAAACTCTGACAAAGGTTTAATTCCCCAAATATATAAGGAACTAAGTCAAATTTGCAAAAAAATCAAGCCATTTCTCAATTGACAAATGTTCAAGGGATATGAATAGGCAGTTTTCACATGAAGTAATCAAAACTATCAATAAGCACATGAAAAAGTATTCTAAATCACTCCTGATTAGAGAAATGCAAATTAAAACAACTCTGAGGTACCACCTTAAACCTAGCAGATTGAGCAATATGGCAGCAAAGAAAAATGATAATTGTTGGAGGGGATGTGGCAAAATTAGGCTATTAATGCATTGCTGGTAGAGTTGTGAATTAATTCAAACATTCTTGAGGGCAATTTGGAATTATGCTCAAAGGGCTTTAAAAGAATGCCTGCCCTTTCACCCAGCCATACTACTGCTGGGTTTGTACCCCAAAGAAATAATAAGGAAAAATACTTGTACAAAAATATTCATAGCCATGCTCTTTGTGGTGGCAAAAAAATGGAAAATGAGGGGGTGTCCGTTGATTGGGGAAATGGTTAAATTGTGGTATCCAATGGCGATGGGATACTATTGTGCTAAAAGGAATAATGAACTGGAGGATTTCTATGTGAACTGGAAAGATGTCCAGGAATTGATGCAGAGTGAAAGGAGCAGAACCAGGAGAACATTGTACACAGAGACTGATACATTATGACACAACCAAATGTAATAGACTTTTCTACTAGCAGCAATGAAATGACCCAGGACAACCCAGAAGAACTTATAAGAGAAAGAACACTATCCACATCCAGAGAAAGAACTGTGGGAGCAGAAACACAGAAGAAAAACACATGATTGATCACATGGTTCTATGCGGATATGATTTTGGGGTTTTGGCATCAAAAGATCACTCTACTGAAAATGTAATAACATGGAAATAGGTTTTGAACAATGATACATGTATGACCCAGCAGAATTGCTTGTCAGCTCTAGAAGGGCAGAGGGAAGAGGGGTGGGAAAAATCATGAGTCTTATAACTATAATTAAGAGAGCCAGTAATTATTAAATGTTAGGGATGGAGGGGAGATAGAGAAAGTCTATGAGGTGAGACTCTCTTCTAGCTCTCCCCTCCTTGCCGATTATACACTCTGGGAGACCTCGAGGGGGTGTCACCCCAAAACTGGGTGACCTGGATGGTCGTGCCACCCCACAGGAGTTGGGGGAGAGGCTTCCCTATAAGTTGAGGAATGGGGGACCCCAATCCGATTTTGAATGAGGGCATGGTTCACACAAACCTCCCCCAAGATCAGTCAACTTCACAATGGGTGGTCTGGCTTCAAGTTGGAGGCAGCCAGACCAAGCTCCCCTCCCTCTCATCTCTCAGGCACTCTGGAACACTATCTGCCTAATGAATGGCTTTTATTCTTTTCAATTCAGGGGCTAGGGAAAGGGGTGAAGGGAAGATGGATTTGAGGTACCCTCTTCTCTATTCCTAATGAGTCTCTCACTCAGGAGGGAACCTTTGGGGTTCCCACTCCCAAGCATCTCCTCTCACCTCTTCTCCTTTAGATTCTATTTCTATCCTTTTCTATAATTGCAAGTCAAACCAGAAAGGCTCTCTTAGCAAGGTTGGGTAATGGGAGAAGGAGCCTAAGAGATTGCTCCCAAAATGGAGTTCAAACAACTTAGCTGATTAGCTGGTTAAAGTCTTGCTGGGTGAGAAGCTATGGGATGCCTCTGACCAGGGAATCAGGGTTTCAATGTCCAAAGAAAGATCCTCAGGAAGCCCTCAGGACTGGATTCGAGATGAGATGTTCTCCTTCTCCCTCTCTCAGTCCTCCACTGGAAGTCCTCCTCCATTTCCTCCTCTTCTGGAGCCTCTCCCAGAATTCCTCTGGTCTCAACCTTCACCAACTGTCACCAACTGTCAGCCACTCCTTCTTTGGCTCCTTCTGTCCCATCCACCGTGCACAAATTCCATCCTTATATAACCATGGTAAAATATTCTAAATAAATAAATTTAAATAAAAAAATAAAACAACCTGACATTCTCAAATGTATCTTCCACATTCCTTCATCTTAGTTTTCTTGAGCATTTAGCTGTCTTTTATATGGAATAATGGCAAAACTAGGAGTTGTGATTCTGTGTGCCTTCTTTGGGGCTTATGGGCTGTGCTCCTATTACGTACTTAATATATGTTTTGAATGAAATCAAGAATGAAGTCCAGGCTGTGTTTAGCTGAATTCTCTCTAAAATTTAATCACATTGCTTTCATCCATAACATCAACATGATGTTAGGTCTATTTACTGTCTTCATTAGAACTTTTAAAGAGCTTATCATGCATGTTATTCTATCCTTAAGATAATATTCTCAATTAGAAAACCAATTTGTGTCAACACATAATGCATACTGTCACCAAATTTACATTATCGGTTAACAACTGAGACTGGGTGAATAGACCTCATAAACCTAAGAGTAGCAATGATATAGAGCTCAGGTATTTACTTGAATTTTTTGGAAAGTGGATTGCATATGATTTCTCTAGCTCTAGTTGTCTTCTAGCTATCTTTTCCACTATTCCATAATAGTTTATAAGAATCATCTCTATATATTGCATCTCTTCTCCACCCTAGATCCTCCACCCCATACTGGTTGATCTACAGGGGTGAGACCAGATGGTATGGGCCCTTGTTGGTGAACCTATGGCATGTGTACCAGAGGGAGCTGCTCCCCAACCCCTTTCCACACATGCCTGAGGACATTTCTTACAACACACATTGCTTCTCACAAGTCCCTCGGGATTGTCCTGGATTATTGTCAAATGCAACTTCAGATATGTACTGGCTGTGTAACCTTGGGCAAGTCACTTAACTTCTATTTGCCTTACTTTCTTCAACTGTAAAAAGAACATAATAATAGCACCCACCATGCAGAATTATTGTGAGGATCAAATGAGAAATTTTTGTAAATCACTTAAAACAGTGCCTGGCTTATAGTAGGTGAGATGTGTATGTATAGATGTGTGTATGAAAATATACACATATATAGTGAGATATAAATAAATATATACACAGTGAGATGTATATATCTCTGGGTTTTGCAAAGAGAGAGAGAGAGAGACAGAGACAGAGAGAGACAGAGACAGAGACAGAGAGAGAGAGAGAGAGAGAGAGAGAGAGAGAGAGAGAGAGAGAGAGAGGCATAGAGAGAGCTGCTGCTTTATTTGTTCATAACCATGAAAAAAATAAGATCTGAAAATGGATAATCTGTCCCCCATGTTCTGGCTTTTGTGATTTTTACAATGTTAAAGTTTCTAAATCTCTTAGTTTTTCCACCTTTGGTTCTCTCACATGCTGCTCAGCTCTTTGGGAGTGACAGGTGTCCTTGGAGAAGGATGTAGCAAAGTTTCTTTTACTTTTTTTGTAATGACTTTTCATACCATAGTGAATATTTAAATAACAGGTTGAAATGGGGAATGATGAGTCTCTCAAGGAAATAAACACTGTGTACTCATTAGGAGGCTCATTATGAATAAAGTGCAGGAAAGGGGCTCTGAGAACAAACTCCTACCCTGGTATTTATTAGGACAAAGCACTCTTCTTAATGGGGCACCTGAAAAGCTCTCTGCTGCAATCATTATTAGGCATTAGTGCATTTCCTGACTTCAGGGGATCAGCTCTGCCCTTCTGGCTGCCTTTGTAAGACTGTGACAGTAGGACCCTCACTCCCAGGGCTTCTGGGCTAAATTTGTTCTTACCTTTGCTGGCTTGACATTGAGGCCTGAACTTCCAGACTGACTGATCACTTGAGACCTTATTTCTCTTCCCACCAGAGCGAGGTGAAGGACAGAAGAACTCCAACTGTTTTCCCTTTCCTATATTCTTTCCTTCCTCCATTCCTGGCTGCACACACACACACACACACACACACACACACACACACAACAGTACATACATGCATAAACCTATAGCTAAACATATGTGCACATGTTTAAACATATTTATACATAACGATCCATTTAAAAACTGTGTGTAAAATATAACCCAGTGGAATTGCTTATCAACTCTGGGAGAGGGGAGGGAAGAAAGGAGGGAGAAAGTATGAATCATGAAGCTTCGGAAATCTTGTGTGTAAATTTGTTATTGGAATAAAATAAAGATAAAAACACTGCATGTAAGTATATGAAAAAGGCATATCCACAGAGAGACTCATGGATATATTTACACATGTGACTAGACATATACACACATGTATACATAGGTAATTCTTGCTTTTATGTACACATACACATGGTTATATCTGTGCAGGTATATCTATGGTCAAACACACATATAGGCATGAAAATACCCTTTTTAAAAATTACACAAATACAAATGTACACACAAACATGTGCAAATTCACACATACTTCTTTCCTCTAGAAAATAAAATTAAGAAAAGGAAGTGCCTTTTGTAGTTGAAAGGGAAGGCAATGACAGTCATTTCCTGAGTCATCACTGGGGCATAACTCTGTGAAAATCTTGGAAGTTCTTTGTGATAGGTTTATAAATAAATGCTGGCCTATTGAGCAAGGTGACTGATCTAGAGCCCCCCAAAATCCAGGCAGCTCTAGATAATATCAGTACTAAGTGTCATCTTTCTGTTGTCCCTTTCAAATGAGTTTTAGGAGAATCTATATTGGTAGGGGTGGAGGGAGCAGACTAACAGATAGCGGAGATGCTAAATATAAATTTTTTTTCATAAAGGACAGTGTTCATATTCTTTAAGCCTTATAAAGTGAGGATAATGGGCAAAAATACCCACAGTTAGAGGAGTGACCCAGCAGTGTTTGAAGGTCAACAGGAAGGTCTCATTGTCCCCAAATATTACCCACATCTCGATGCAAGGTGTCTGAAATTCTGTCATTAGACATTCATTCTTTGAGCATAAATTTTGTCCTGTCCAAAACAATCTGTTTTGAAATAGAGATACTACTAAAAGTGGTAACACATTGTTTATAGGCTCACAGGAGCTGAGTATGAGAGCTAGAAGGGATGCTGGAGAATATCTCATCCAACTTTCACTTCTTATATTAGAGGAATTAGGGAACCAGAAGGTCAAGTTAAATAACTTGCCCAATATCACACAGATGACAATTTGAACAAACACTCAAAAATCATTGTTCTTTCCACTGTATCACATGATCTTTATATATTTACCTGAGTTTTAACGTTCCTCATTGAGGCACTCCGGATCCCAATGGATAGAGCACTGGGTCAGGAGTCAGGAAGACTCATCTTCCTGAATCTAAATCTGGCTTTAGACACTTACTGGCTGTGTGACTCTGAGCAAGATGCTAGCCCTGTTTGCCTCAGTTTCCTTATCTGTAAAATGAGCTGGAGAAGGAAATGACAAATCACTCCAGTATCTCAGCCAAGAAAACCCCAAATGGGGTCATGAAGAATTAGACACCGCAGAACACAATTGAACATCAACAACAGTGTTTCCCAGAATGGAAAGGGAAGGACCTTAGTTAATGTGATGACATTAGAAGAGGTGTCACATTAACATTTGTTTGTGGCAAAAAGGAAGAAAAATGTTCAGGAGGTTCTGAAGGAAGGGAGTAGATATAGAAAGGAGGAGGTCAGGAAGATAGGAATAAAGACTAACTGAGCTGAGGAGTGCAAATAAATGGGTGTGGCAAGACATGGGCAACCATAGATAGGACCAACATGAGTTTTTTGGGCCAAATAGAATTTTTGCTAATTCCTAGTTTGGAATCAATTTGCAAGGCAGTGTAAGTTTTTTCTCTGAGTAATAATCTAGGGCAAGAAAGGGAAGGGAATGATAAGAACTTGATAGATCTTTCTTTTAAATAAGGGTTGGGCTGCAAGTGAAGATCTGAAGATGAAATAAAAGTTCACCTTTGCTCCTGGTAGCTTTCATTCTCCTCCCTTCTCCCCAGCAGACAAGCTCCTACCTGCTTTTTGACTTTTGATTGCCAATGAAAAGTTCCTGGATGAATAAACAAGGGTTCTCTTTATCAGTGAGTGGGAACCCCAGTCTCTGGAAGATTCCTGTCCAGGAACCCACTTATTTGAAGCCGATGAGAGACATCAAGAGCATGTTGTTCAAGAAATGCAAAAACATTAGGTTTATAGCATTAGATCCAAGGCCAGAGACCAGGACTGGGCAGACCATTGTTCTTTTTCTGCCGTATGACCTTGGGACAGTCCCTTCCTTTAGGGTAGATTACTTTCTTGAGGGTTTGGGTAGGCAAGTTTTATTAATGACAGCCAGGTCACAAAATTGGGAGAGGCAGACATAGAAGTGGCTATTTTTTTTTTTTTTTTTTGGAATGGAGAGGATGAGGAACAGGGCCTGGGTCAGGAAGAAATGAGTTCATTTCTGGCTTCTGACTTAGACTGTGTGACCAGTAGCAGGTTACTTCAGTTCAGTGACTCAAGCAGATTTCTAAAATTATAAAATGTAGACGTGCTTTAGATCTGAATGGTGTTTAATGGAGTTTAAAACTGGTGAAGTGACACCGGAGAGAAAGAGATTCAGAGATAGAGTCAGAGAACCGCAGAGAGACAGAGAGAAAGAGTGACAGAGGCAAAGACAGAGGGAGAAGAGACAGAGAGAGGGACAGAGAGAGGCAGAAAGACTGGGGGATATACACACACAGGGAGAGGGAAATATTTTTTTCTTCTACTCTTATTTTATTATGCTTATTCTATACTTGGAGTTGGATGACCAGAGTTCTGGCTCTCATTAGCTGTGTGACCTTGACTCAGTCACTTAAATGTTCTGTCAATTTTCTCATCTGTAAAATGGAAATACTCTGCTCGAACATTATAGAGCGATGGAAAGAGCACTGAGTATGGAATCAGAAGACGAGGGTTCAAATACTATCTCTGTCACTGCACAGCCCAATTTTGGACAAATTGTTTAATTTTTATAGGCATCCTTGTTTGTATAATCAGGGAAGTGGATTACTAAGACCTCTTAAGGTCTCTTGCAGCTCTAAATCTGTGATCTTGTGATCCTATGACTTGTGTAGCCTTGGGCAAGGTCACAGATGTGAGTGATTAAACTTTTGTTCTACTGCCTTCTTCCACTTAAGTCTAAGCCTCAATTTCTTCATCTACAGAATGAGGAAATTAGATTAAATAATAACTATTCCCTTGTAGCTCTAAATTTTATAATGCTATTTTTCAGTCATGTCTGTGTCTTTGTGATCCCATTTGGGATTTTCTTGGCAAAGATACTGGAGGGGTTTGCCATTTCCTTTTCCAGCTCACTTTACAGATGAGGAACCCAAGGCAGACAGAGTTAAGTGACTTGCCTGTCACAGCTTAGCATATAGTAGGTTATATATAAATGTTAGCTATATAAAAAGAACAATAATAATGATTATTATTCCTGGCATAGGCTGTGACCAATGTGGCTTGGCCTCCTCCCAAATGGACCCTCAGTTTCAAATGCCAATCTTGCCAGACTTTCTGAAAAACACACTTCTGTCTTACTCTATAAGATCTGGAAAGAGACTCTGAGATTCCCATGTGGTAGTAATGGCAATCATGGACCTCACTCCCTGTTCTTGTGGTGACCGAATTTGGTGTCTCTGGTATCTCCAAGAGAAGGCTATTTCAGAACACCGTACTTCAAAGAATTGCCCATCATTGTTTCAGATAGTTCAAAAATTGCTCATTTTTGACAGAATAACTAGAAAGGTTTAAGCTTCCAGGGGATTCAAATTTAAATTCTATAAAAATTCTCATCTTTGAAGAGAATGAAAAAAGAAATGGAGTTGGTGGAAGGTAAATGGAAGTCAACATCTCTTTCAATCACCCTTGATTAGTGCTTTTAAATCTGAGTATTTTATAGTGCAAACCTTATGTGCCCAAAGGATATTAATAGGTTTCACTGTGCATTGAATAAAGATCAACCTTAGTAGTTAAATCCATTTTTAGGGACAATTAACTTGTTCCTTTATAAGAAATGATTGAAAATATTTTTTTCAAGTGTTTGGCCATTGATTCAGAAATCATTATATTACAAAAAATTAAATGGAGGAGATGGTAAATAAATTAATAGTGACGCTAGATGAATATTAAGTTATCTCCACAGTCCACACACAGGCACATTAGCACTGACTCATCATTCAACTAATTGCCTTTTGCTGCAGTGAGTTTCTAATCTCAGAAATGCAATGATTATACACATAGAAAACCAGATAAGCTCTTTGGGCCATATCAATAAATAAGGAATGGGCTTTACATGGAAGGCACATATGAGACTTCTCTCTGGGTGACCTGAAAATCATTTTTTGCTGAATTCTTTCAACTGTTTCCATTTGTCCTAAAGGGACATTGTAGCTGGGCCAAAAGGATAGTCTCTACAAATATTGTAGAATGGTGAGCAAAAGTGCCATGTTTATTCCTTTCGGGTTTGTTTTTTTAATTGGATTTTAGATCCTTTTAGTCAGAGCTGGAAGAGGCCTTGAGAGGTTATCTGGTTTACTCCACTGAGAATCAATCTGCTTTTTAAAGACTTGTAGGATAGGAACTCACATAATCTCTCTTGACTAGACAATTCTCACTGGAAAGCGGCACTTGTTTATAGTTAACCTGAATCCCTCATGCTTCAGTATAAACCCATTTATTCTTATTTTCTACTTACTAGGGATAGAACAACCTGGCATCACCCTCTGGGCACAAATCCTTTGGACACTTAAAGATTATAGTTATGAGCCCTCAATCTTTTTTTCAACAGACTAATTAATCCCAGCTCCTTTATCCTTTGTTAATGGCAATGCTTTCTGACTTTTTAATTGTCTTTATGCCTAACCTCATAAAATTATCTTACAAAGTAGAATCCCCAATTTGATAGGATATTTCAATAAGTCTATATTGAACATAATTGGGATTTATCTCCTATTTAATGCTGCTGCTAATAATAATAATATCTAAATATAAATGCATATAGACATACATGTAGATATCCCTTTAAGATTTGCAAAACCTTTTACATATATCATCTTATTTGTTCCTTACAACAACCCTGTAAGATCAAGGTCAATTAGACTGTGAGCCCTTTAAGAATAAGGGCTGGCCAAAGGGCTTTAAATGACTGCTTGCCTTTTGATCCAGCCATATCACTGCTGGGTTTGTACCCCAAAGAGATAATAAGGAAAAATACTTGTACAAAACTATCTATAACTGTGCTCTTTGTGGTAGCAAAAAATTGGAAAATGAGGGGATGCCCTTCAATTGGGGAATGGCTGAATAAATTGTGGTATCTGTTGGTGATGGAATACTGTTGTGCTAAAAAGAAACTGGAGGAATTCCATGTGAACTGGAATGATCTCCAGGAATTGATGCAGAGCAAAAAGAGCAGAATTAGGAGAACATTGTACACAGAGACTGATACACTATGGCACAATCGAATGTAATGGACTTCTGTACTAGCAGCAATGCAATGATCCAGGACAATTCTGAGGGACTCATGAAGAATGCTATCCACATCCAGAGAAAGAACTGTGGGAGCAGAAACACTGAAGAAAAACATTTCCTTGATCACATGTTTGATGGGGATATGATTGGGGAAGTAGACTCTAAATGATCACTCTATGGCAAATATTAATAATATGGAAATAGGTCTTGTTCAGTAATACATGTAAAGCCAAGTTGAATTGCTTGTTGGCTCTGGGAGGTGAGCGAAAGGAGGGAAGGGAAAGAGTATGAATCATGGAACCATGGAAAATATTCTAAGTTAAATTAATTAATTAATTAAAAAAGAATAAGGGCTGGAACTGTCTTTTACCTCCTTTTGTATCTCCATTGCTTAGCAAAGTTTTTGTTGTTGGTGCTATTCAATTGTGTCTTACTCTTCATGAATCTATGGCATGCTATGATATGCCAGGTCCTTCTATCCTCCATTATCTCCCAAAATCTGTCCAAATTTATGTTTGTTGTTTCCATGACACTATGTTTTCATCTCATCCTCTTTTCCTCATGCCTTCAATTTTTCCCAACCTCAGTCATTTCCAATGAGTTCTATCATCTCATTATGTGGCCAAAGTATTTAATCTTCAGCATTGGCACATAGTAGATGCTTCATAAAAATTTATTGATTTATTGATGAGAGATACATTATATAAAAGTTAACATTATAACTATTGAATATTCCTTTTAAGTACTTTAGTTTTTAGAAATAGAATTGCTACATTTTTTGCATTATTCATCTGGATTAATTTAATCAACTTTGACCTTTTTTCTAATATACTACTATTTGGCTACCTACTTCATCTTTTATTTGGTGATTGCTTTTGATTGATAAATGACATTTATATTTGTCCCTTTGATGTATGTATAATCTCATTGATATGGACCCTTCCTCTTAAGTACAGATCACCACTCACATATACCTTCTCATCCTGTGCAGTTCTTATCAATGTCCTGTCATTAACTTTATATCTTGAAAGTCTTCTTGTAGAACTTTTTATCCTATGCTCTTGCTACATGACTTCCACCCTTTTTTCCACTGAACATGAACTTGATGGTGTTTTTATCCCATTTCTTGTGTGCAAGTCATTATCTCTAAGAGGCTATAGCCTACCTACACAGATGATACGTCTCTCCATTTCTCTTTGGGTTGTTCACAATTTTGAAAATTCAGAGTGCGTGATGTCCCATGATTCATAGCCCTATAACATCACTGTCAGAAAACTGGTATTGAAAAAAATATGGATATTGGTGTCAAGGAGAACTTAGAATCATTAAAAGTAGTATATAATTGCCTAAGTATAGTTCACCTTACTTTTAAGTTTTTCCTTTTCAGTCACAGAGCCAGCTCATTTTGCATTTATAGGGCTTGTTCAAGAAATATGTGCTGATTAACTAACTCAAAGGAGTTTCTATACAATCTGCATTATTTTTCCTTTATTTTCCCTCGTGTGGATAGCCAGGCTGCTCTCAATGAATAGTCTGTAGAATGCTCAATGACATGTTGCAAGGGTTATATGCAAAGTGGCATATTATAAGACCTACTTAACTCTAGGGAATCCATCTCCCATTTGAACTCTACACAAGGCACCCTCTATAATGGTTGTAAAAGTTTTTAGGGAGCGTATGTTTCACCATCTTATGCTTTATTTTGTTTTGCAAATCAAAGAATTGCTAAAGAAAGTTACTTCTGTGTTTACACCTATCAAGGAATCTCATATGGCCTTAACATAAATGAAGAAGGAAAAAAATAAGTGTACATTTTCTCTACAGAGACAATTTTTAAAATTAGCAATAATAAATACAATGAGAAATGACATTTTATACAGCTTTCAAATATTTGACTAGGACAATGTATTGTGGTGTGGAAGAATACTTACAGAAACCTATGTGTTCCCTTCTTTCATTTTCATCAAGGATATCTTTGATAGATATACAGTACATTCTCATAAAGATTTTCTAGAGATGAGAAAACTGATACGTGAATAGGAAGTTGGTAATGTCTTTTTGGTTATTTTTTATATATTTATACCATCTATATTTAAATGCATTCTTTGGGAATACTCCATTCTTTGGGTTAACTTGTCTCTAAAATTGTAATGAGACTAACTTAGATTTCATTTTTGACCATATTTGGTCAACTTCATCATTTTTGGTGCCATTACTACCTCCTTTTAAGAATATTGGATAATATGAAAGATGTCCTGCTCAAGGTATTCCAAAAGGAAAATGGGTTCTTTGGAGATAGAGCTGTTTTTCAAATGTTCCAGCTGTCAGATGACTCAGATACTTTTTCTTCTGTGTGTGTGTGTATGTGTGTGTGCATACATATATGTGTGTGTGTTTTATACTGTTATCTCCTAGTTTTTCTCCTACAAAACTTATCTTTCATAGTTGCCTTTATTGGATATAATCCAGCAATGTGATCTATGCAATGTCTGCTAATTGTAGGTATAACTCAAGGAGCTTATATACTATTGGGTGAAAATAACTGGTATTTAGATAGATGAATACAATATTTATCTACCTACATATATGTATGCACACATTTATCTGCATATATAAATATAGATATAGATATACATATAGATATTTATTTATATGTATATATACACACACATGCAACATGCTCACAAAGTAATTTTCTTTAAAAAAAACACCCTTATTTTCTGTCTTCAAATCAATACTGTTTCTTGGTTCCAAAGCACAAAAGTAGTATGGGGTTGAGTGGGGTTGAGGGGCTTACCCAAGGTCACACAGCTAGGAAGTGTCTGAGGGCAGATTTGAACCCAGGAACTCTAATCTCTTAGCCTGGTTCTCAATCCACTTAGATGCCTAACTGCCTCCTCACACAATAATTTTCCAGTGTACAATGTACACTAACAATTTAGTTACATCAGGAAAGGCCTTGTAAAAAAAAGAAAGAAAGTAGAATTTGAGTTGTTTTGAAGTTCAGAGATCCAAGAAACAGAGTTTAGTGAGGAAATCATTCTAAGCATAGAGAACAGTCTATACAAAGACATGGAAGAAGGTGGTAGAATGTTATATGCAGAGGATAGAAAATAAGGTATTTTGGTTAGAGCTTAGAGAATAGGACTGGGAAGATGAAGAAGTATTAAAACTGAGTTAGACTATCTAGGAAGATAGGTTGGAGACAGATCGTAAAGTGTTTTAAATACCATCATTCACTGATGGAAGAGGGATGAGAACAGAACTCTGGGATACAATTATATTTATTAACCATGAACAGTAAGAGGGTCATATAGTTGACAGAGTACTGATATAGGTTCTAGGAAGACCAGAATTCTCATCCTACCTGAGACAGTTACTAGCTGTTTAAACCTGGACAAAGTCAGCCTCAATTTCATTGATGGAAAAATGGAAGATAATAATCAGACCTATTTCCCAGGGTTGTTATGAAAATCAAATGATATAATATTTTCATAGTGCTTTGCAAACCTCAAAGTGACACATAAATATTTTATTATGCTAAGTAAACTTGGAGAAAGGGACATTATGAAAACCCAAGGAGAAGATTATATTCAGGAGGAAAACACTATCATTTTTTTAATATTTAGAACAAAACAGCTGAGAAAAGACCATTGTTTTTACTAATTAAGTGATTACTGGAAACTTTAAAGAGAGAAGTTTCAGTTAAGTGATGAGGTCAAGAGCCATATTACAAGAGGTGGAGAAACCAAATTAAAAGAGTAGCTTGTAAATAAATTAAGTGTTTATTGGCTGAAAGACTTCATAGGTTCTTTTGACCTCATTGTGATTTTCTTTAATAGTTTACACTTCTTTAAAAAAAGGTGATATCAGAGTTAATGTCTATTTTTATTCATTTCTCATTTTTCATACAAGGGTTTTGCTTAAGTAAATCATGTTGAAGCCTTTGCAATTACATATCATACCTTTTCCCTTATTTCTAATTTGGCATGATTTTTACTTATTATTTAATTCATTGATAGTTTGAGTACATGCAGTGGACTCAGAAACAACTAGTTGTTGATGTAGGAATCTTCTCCAAATCCACTGTGAATTTTGCATGTTTTGCTAGTCAATTTCATTGAGGTGAGGGAGAAGGGGATTGATACTATTCACCAGATCCAACTTCCCCAGATATTATTCATTTCATATAGTAATACTTTGGAATGCAAGTATTTTTCCTCTTTCATTCTTTATTGCCAACATATTTGCTATTTTAAAAAATCTTCTCTGTGGTCATTTTTGTACTGATGTCATTAGGAATTCATGTATTTAAGAACTTGAAGTTTAGAATTTTGTCAAGTTTTTAGTCTTCCTCTGATTTAAAATACTGATTATTTATTTTTAAAATTCTTTTCTTTTAAAATTTTGAGTTTCAGATGCTCTGCTTCCCTCTCACCCCTCCTTCACGTACTGGGAATGCAAGTAATATATTATACATGTGAAATCATGCAAAACATATTTCCTTATGCAAAAAAATAAAGTGAAAAATTATACTTCATTTTGCATTCAGAGTTCATCAGTTCTCCCATTGGAGATAGGTAGCATTTTTCTGTCATAAGTTCTTTGGTGTTGCCTTAGATCTTTGTATTGACCGGAATATTTAGGTCTTTCAGAGTTGATTATCATTACATCACTGCTTTTACTGTGCACAATGATGTTCTGGTTCTTCTCACTTTACTTTGTTTCAGTTCTTATAGGTCTTACCATGTTTTTCTTTTCTTCGTTTCTTATAGTAAATAATATTCCATCACAATCAGGTGTCATAACTTGTTCAGCCATTTCTCAGTTGTTGAGCATCCATTCAATTTCTAATTCTTTGCCACCACAAAAAGTTCTGCTACAAATATTTTTTGCATATATAATTCCTTTTGCTTTTTCTTTGATATCTTTGGGGTACAAATCTAGAAGGGGTATTCTTAGATTAAAATAGTTTTATAGTCCTTTGAGCATAATTCCAAAATACCCATCTGAATTGTTGGACCAATTTGCTACTCCACCAGCAATTGATTAATGTACTTATTTTGCCTCATATCCTGCAGCATTTGTCATTTTGGATAGGTGTGAAGTTATTTTCAGAGTTATTTTAATTTGCCTTTCTCTAATCAGTAGTATTCAGAGCATTTTTTCATGACCATAAATAGCTTTGATTTCTACTCTTGAAACTTGCCTATTCTAATCCATTGATCATGTATCAATTGGGGGGTAGCAGTCATTTTTATAAATTTTACTCAGTTCCTTACATATTTGAGAAATTAGGGCATTATTAGTGAAATTTGCTGTAAAACTTTTGATATTTTTTATCATCCATAGTACCTTTTAGTAAAAATGTACTTTCCTTTTAATTAGATTTATTTTTGCTTTTGCTTTGTCTGACCTTTTTGCTACCCTTGCCTTTTTTTACTTCATCTGAAGCATAACAGATCTGTTCTGGCTCTTTAACTCTCTGCATATATTTCAGTTTGCAGTGCTTCTCTTGTATACAACATATTGTTGGATTCTAGTTTCTAGTTTCTAATTCTAGATTCCTGTTTCTAATTCTAGGTTGCATTCTGCTATTTGCTTCCATTTTATGGTTTAGCTCATCCCATTCACATTCACAGTTTTGATTACTATGTATTTCTTTTCATATTCTATTTTGTTCTGTTTATCCTTTTCTGTCTCTTTTTATTCTGTCCCTCCACAAAAATCTGTTTTTTTCTGACCACTACTTCCTTTAATCCACTCTCTCATTTTTCATTTCCCCTTTTTATTTCCTTATTGAGTAAGATATATTTCTATACCAAATGTATATATTACATTATATTGCATCTATTACAGACATTTGATCTATATCTATAACTATCTAGCTATATATAGTATTCTATATTTGAATCAATTCTAATGAAAGGGAGGTTGAAGCATCGTCAGCCACCAACCCATTTTTCCTCTCCTATAAAAGATCTTTCTTGTGTGCCTCTTTTATGGGCAAAAATGTTCCCCACTTTATCTCCCTATTCATCCTTCTTCCACTGCATCCCTCTTTCACACTACTAATTTTTTGGACATCTCTACATAACTTCTGACTGTCCTAATAATGATATTATTAGGAGATACATATATCATCTTCCTATATAGGAATAGCCCTTTGAATTACTCTTCAAGTTTACCTTTCTTATGTTTCTCTTGAGTCTTATATTTGAAAGTCACATTTTCTATGCACTTCTGGACTTTCATCAGGAAATCTTGAAAGTTCTTTATTTCTTTAAGTATCTGTTTTTTTCTCCTAAAGGATTATGCTCAATTTTGCTGGGTAGGTTCTACTTAGTTGTAATCCCAACTCCTTAGCCTTCTAGAATATCATATTCAAAGTTCTAAATGGTTTTAATATGTATGTTGCTAAATCTTGGTTGATCCTGACTATGGTACTCTGATATTTGTATTGCTTCTTTCTGCCTGCTTGCAATATTTTCTTCTTTACCTGGGACTTCTGGAATTTGGTTGCAAAATTCCTGGGAGTTTTCATTTGGAGAGTTTTTTCAAGAGGTGATTGGTGGATTCTTCTAGGTTGTATTTTACCTTGTGGATCTAAGATATCAGGTCAGGTTTCCTTATTCATTTCTTAAAATATGATGTCTAGGTATATTTTTGATCATGTCATTCTAATATCCTAATAATTCTTAAATTATTTCTCCTGGTTCTATTTTCCAGCTAAGTTGTTTTTCCATTAGAATATTTCATATTTTCATTCTTTTTTCTTTCTTTTGCTTATTTTATTGTTTCTTCAAGTAGCATGGAGTCATTGTCACCTACCCAATTCTAATTTTTAAGAATTATTTTCTTCAGTGAGCTTTTGTACTTTTTCTTTCATTTGGCAATTCTGCTTTTTAAAAAGTTTTCTTCAGTGAATTTTGTCCCTCCTTTTCCATTTGGCCTATTCCACTTTTAAAAAAGTTATTTTCTTTGTTGAATTTTTATGTCTCTTTTGCCATTGGGTCAATTCTGGTTGTTGTTTTTTAAACTCTTACCTTCTGTCTTAGAATCAATGCAGCGTATTGATTCTAAGACAGAAGAGTGATAAAGGCTAGGCATTGGGGGTTAAATGACTTGCCCAGTGTCACACAGCTATGAAGTGTCTGAGACCAGATTTGAACCCAGGACCTGGGTCTCTGGGCCTGGCTCCCAACCCACTAAGCCACCAACTGCCCCTTAATTCTGTTTTTAAGATGTTGTTGTCCAGTATCATGTAAGTATATCTTTATTTTTATCAACCTGTTTTCTTTCCATAATCTTCTTAGAACACTCTCATTTCCTTTCCCAATTTTTTCCTTTACCATTTTTAGTTCTTTCATTAATTCTTCCAGAAATTCTTGCTGATCTTGGGTCTAATTAGCATTTTTTGTTTTTGGCTTTGCTTGTTGCTATTTTCAAATTGTCTTTTTCTAAGTTTTGTGAGAGGCTAATAAGAGAATCTGAGACTCCTCTTTTGATTCCTTTCAAATTTATGTTGTGGTCTTCTCTGTCACCATAATAGCGTTTTATGGTCAAGTTCTTTTTTTATTGTCTGCTTATTTTCCCAGTCCATTTCTTTACTTTAAGCATTATGTCAATGCTATGCTTGTTCACTTTGGGGTGGAAAGTCACTGTGTCAAACTTTAGGCTTTTTTGTGCTAGTGTCTTCAGGGCTAGTTCAGGGTATCTGCAGTTTTCAGTGTTTCATAGATGGTATTATCCTAGAAAAAATATGGCTCCTGCTGTTGTGGTCTGTGCTATTATCTTTACCCAGGAAGAGCCCTTTCTCTCTTGTTGCTTCAACTATTATTGTTCCTGTTGGTTCTAGAATTGTGACCAAGGTCCCACCTCCCTTGTGACTATCCCAAGCACTCCTCTCCCCCCGGAACTCCTTATGAGCCACAGAGTTGACAATCAGTGCCAGTGGTTCCTAGTGCCAGCAGAAGTCCCCAGTAATCTCTTTCTGGCCATTTGTCCATCCCTTTTACCATTTCTGAGATGGGAGATTCAGAAGCTGCAGCTGCTGATGTAGGAATCTCCAAGGCCTACCACTAGTGCTCCTGCTGTACTCCAGGCTTGTACTTTTTCTTGTGTTACAGACCTTCCCTAAAGATCTCCTTAGTTGTCTTAAAATAGAAAAAAATGTTGCCCTATGATATTCTTTGGCTTGACCACTCTAAAATGTGATTTGAGGAATTTAAGCTGATTGGAGAAAAATATTGGGAGAGTTCATCTGTGTTCCAGCCTATGGCCTACCATCTTGGCTCCATCCCAAGTTCCTCTTATTCTTAATCCTCTTCAACAAACTCTAGTATCTAACCCGTGATTATCTTCATAGCTATTCTTTTTGTTTAAACTAAGCAAGGTGAGATGACAAATTATCCCATGAATAATTCTTGTATTTTTTGTATGCATGTTAAACCTAACCAACTTCTTTCTTTGTGTCTCCAAAGTGAATCCCATGAGTAAAAATGTATTTTATTTTATTTTATGGAGAATATCAATATTAAGATGGTTCACTTGATTTGCTGGTCAATGAACAAATATTTCTTTAGTTCTAGTGTCTTTCCAGTGATATGTTCTATAGTCTTATTTAAAATACCAATGGTTAAATTAACATATATAGATCATCTATGAAAACTATGGTTCTCCATACCTCTTGCTCTTTTTTTCATTGCTACTTAAGTGTCACTACATAAGAAATGGCTACAGAAGACTGAGGACCACTATATACTCTTCATTGTTTTGTGGTCCATCATGCCCTTGCCAACGAATTCATCATGAGTGGCCACCTGACTGGTAATAAGCTTTCCCCTACATAATAAGTTTGCTCCTTGGCTAGGAGACATGCGTTTTGTTTTTCCCTGGTCTCGTTCTTAAAGAATACCAGAGCTTGATCTCTGTTGGCCTTAGCCTTCAAGAATGTGGGATCACCTGCACATCATGATGAAGTTACCATATTATGATTAAATTTCATTTTGCTCATTTATTTTAATCTTCCCTTTAATATCTAGGCCACTACCCACATTTCATGGAAACAATGAGAAAATGCCTACCCACTGCTATCCTATTTTCTTTTGTGTTCTAATATAACATAGGCACAAACAAAAATAAACACAATGAATAGAAAAGTAAATGCAAAGCAATTTAAAGCCAGGTTAATAAACCTAGTAAATATTTATTGATTAATATATTTATTGGTTCTCTTAATCCATCAACCCTATTTGTTTCTAATATAGAGAGATTAAGATAAAAAGGAAAAGTATATTTCTTGAGGGCACAAAGTTATGCAAATCAAATATTATATAGAATAACTTGATCATGAAAGTGCAGTATGTAATGATATGAGACATATTTCAGAGTAAAGCCTTTTCTCAAACAAGCTACTTATTCCCAGGCTAGTCAAAATAACAGTTCCTGTGATGAACAAGGTACATTTCAGATTCAGCAATGTGCCATCTTATTGGTCCAAAGATGGTCATAACACAAACAGCAGCTGGTAAGGATCTGGGTCCATTCTGATAAGATCATTCTGCCTGAGAGTCTAATCTTGCTTCCAAAACAGTCTAATTTTGCTCACAGTGAAAAGGAAAAAAAATGGTATATTCCTTTAGTGTCAATGGACCAGATTGTCTCTCCAGTTTGTGTGATGGGGGAACTTGGTTGCTTTCCCAGCTATGGCTCTCCTTCATGGCTCATTGCCTTGAACTAAGATTTTTAATAAAGTCAGTTTCAAAACAGAGTGATCATCCCCCAAACCTTGAAATATCTTCCTTGATGTAGGAACTTTCAGGTTCTTTGATTTTAATAGAAACACACCTAACACACAAGAAATCTTACTGACATTGGCTGAGTAATAATCATAATAAAATTTTACATTAAGGATTATAAAATATATATTTATGCATATATGTGATTATGTGCACAGTATGCACATCTGTGTGTATACATACTATACATATATATGATTATATAAGCATTCAATTATACACATGTCTTTACATAGCCATAATACATATGTGATTGTTTCATTTATGTATGTGTGTATGTATGTTTATATATATATATATATTATATACATATATACACACATATATGTACATATAATTTCTAGCTGTGTCACCCTGGGCAAGTCACCTAACCTCCACTGCCTAGCCTTTACCACTCTTTTGCCTTGCAATCACTACATAGAGTTGAGTCTAAGATAGAAGGTAAGGGTTAAAAAAAAAATGAAGCAGCTGGGCTAAATGAGTTCTAATGTCCTAGTTCTGAAATTCCAAGAGCCAGTGAGCCTGTCCTCAGGCTTAGCTACTCTGCTTTCCTTAACATTTCTGTCCTCTGTGCTAAGAATAGCTGTGTCCTATCAAGACTGGTGTAGAAAAAGCCGAGACCCTTTCCTGTCTTTCGGAGATCCCAGACTGGGCATGTTGTAAGTATTCATAAGAGAACCTGCAGTATTTTCTTACTCTAATTTCAACATACTTTCCCTCAGTAAGCAGGTAAATCGAAAGATGATATTGTTAAATATATACACTTTCCCCTCTCACCCTCACCCCCAAGAGAGTTTCCAAGTGAGGGATCATTACCTATTTCTAATTCACTTTATTTCAAACTATTGACACCACGTAATGAGCCATGAAGGAGATCCAGGTTAGAGAGTGACCCAGGTAAGCCTTCCAGCCTCATGCCAGGGCTGGGAGCATATTGTCACTCGCTGTGAGAGTTGCCCTCTTCTCTCAGCATGTACTCAGAGGGCAGATCCACTCTGCTGCTGCTCACGGCAGTATGACAAACCAAAGAACCTTGCTCCAGGCAGACCATATTATGCTGAATACCTGACTTTCTTAAAAAATGAGCCTGGATAAATTTTTATTTTTAAATGAGGCTGGATAATTTTTTAAAATGAGCCTGGAAAACTTCCCAGATGATATATCTGAGCCCTCTAATACATAGCCCAAGAGAATGAGGTTGAAGAAGGAAGCAATGAGGAGGATTGATGGTCTGCTCTATTTATATGCCATTGATGGACTAATCTCTCTCCCACACCTGGAGGTGATCTGAGCCCCTGCCCACACAAAGAAATTCTGGCTTCACCCAGTTCACTAACAAGCCCAAACTCAGTTCCAACTTCAGTGGGACTGGTATGTTCAGGTGTACAAGCTGGATAGTAATGGGGAACCAGCTGTAAGATTGCCCTACTTGGCAGGCAACTCTTTGAGGTGGTGAGTGGAGTGGAAGGGTAAGGAGCAGAAGTACGCCAGGGATTCCAGATAAGAGATCACAAGATCATAGCCTTAGAGCTGGCCTAGAGGCCAACCATCTTATTAATAAGGAACCTGAGGCTCAGAAGACCAAATGACTTTGCTCAGCTAGTGACTGTTGTAAATGGGATTTGAACCTGGAGCCACTGACTTCAAATTCATTGCCTTTACCACTTAGCAAGCAACTATAAGGAGTATTTGTCCTTTTCCTTTTCTTCCATTTCACTTTTCCTGATCAACAGAGTTTCTAATACTTTTTTATCATCAAAGAACAGAGAGGATGACCTAATTATCCTCAGCATTTTTATATCATCTGTTAATTTTCTTCAAAATTGTGTTTGGTGGGATTGCATGATACAAGGGGGCAAAGTCCTCCTTGTTATCACTAGGTCTTCTTTAAGACTTTCCTTCATCTCTGAAATCTGTGTACCATTTTGTTCTTTGTAGCTGAGCAGGGCACATTGAATGGGGGGGTGTTGGTGGGGGGCAACCTCCAAGCCAAGATGAGTGGCAGCAACAGTGCTTGGAACTTGATAGAAATGCAGCCTCTCAGGCTGTGTTCTGCAGTGCTGACTGCTCCCTGCTGACCTCTTTGGAATGAGGAAAGCCAGCTCTGGAAGAGGGTGAAGCCATCTCTCACTCTGACATTTAATTTACCTGAGAGCACAATAATCAGAGTAAGAATCAAATAGTCTAAAATTTCACTAGAGTGAGCAAAAGCTAAATGTTTGTACCTTGCTGGAAAGTGATATTTCCCTTTCAAAGCGGAAGGGTGGCATGGACACCCTGACTGAGAGAGGAAGTCAGGCCCTTTGCTTTGGCGTGTCCATGAATAAACCTTTGGAGAGACACAGTGCTAACTAAAATCATGTCAACTGTCATAACATTTCATTAGTCGTTCTGGAGTGGTAAAGGATTTCCCGCTCACTCCCTTGTTTAAAAGTTTCAATAGCTTCCTGGTGCCTCCAAGATAAAATTTGGCATTTAGAGCTCTTTGCAATCTGGCTTCCATCTATCTTTACAAGCTGATTAAACATTACCCTCCTTCATTGCATTCTATATTCCAGCCAAACTGGCTTGCTTACTCATCCCCACAAAGAGCCTTCCATATCCGCCTCCATGCTTTTGCCCTGGCTTTTGCCTATCCGTAGGAGCTTCCTCCTTCTTACCTCCATCTCTTGGAAGCCTGAGCTTCCTACAAAGTTTGGCTTAATGATCACTTCCTATAGGAAGCCTTTTCTGATTCCCTCAGCTATTAGTGCTGTACTCCTTGTCTCTTTCCCTCAAAAAACAAAACCGTTCTGTGTTTATTTTGAATAACTTTGCCCTTATGTATCTCTGTACATGTTATTCCCTCCAATAGACTATCAGCATCTTGAAGACAGGGACTGTTTTGTTTTATCTTTCAGCCTCTGGTGCCTAGCACAGGGCTAGGTATATGGTAGACATAATACACACTTACTGAATTGAATTTTGCAGATGCATACAGGACTGGATTTAGGAACTGGTGACACACGAGCAATGATTTTATCATTCCTGTTCTCAGACTACTGAGTGTTGCCAAGAGAAAGCCACAAAACTGAGTCGATTTTATTCACTATAATTTTATGGTACACATAAAAAGCTGGGTATTTGTTGCTTCTCTCTAAACCTTCTAAACTGTTCTCATTAACTTCCCATCTTATTGGAACAACTTTCCAAGTCCTTTCTTCCCTCCTCAATTCCCCAATCATACCCATGATAATAGATGATTTGATGTCTTCTTTCCCTTGACACCACCATTTGAGGTGAGCTTCCTCAGTTTCTTCTCTATTCCCCATTACTTCTCTGTATCCTCATCTCTGCTCTCCTTCTTTACTCTG
This sequence comes from Gracilinanus agilis, assembly GCF_016433145.1. NCBI lineage: Eukaryota > Metazoa > Chordata > Mammalia > Didelphimorphia > Didelphidae > Gracilinanus > Gracilinanus agilis. The sequence continues at coordinate 597,200,440 of NC_058130.1, read as the reverse complement.
GTGACAGCGTAAAAATTCAAATCAATTAAAAAACTATTATTTTTTTTAATTTTTTACTTAAGTATTTTACCATGGTTACATGATTCATGTACTTTCTTTCCCCTTTAATTCTCCACCCTCCCAGAGCTGACAAGTGATTCCACTGGATTACACACATATTATCACTCAATACCTATTTCCATATTAATCATTTTTGTAATAATCTTTTTAAAATCAAAACCCCACATCCAATACCCATATAAACAAGTGAAAAATCAAATGTTTTCTTTATGCATTTCTATTTCCAGTTTTTTCCTCTCCATGTGGATAGCATTCCTTCTCTTAAGTCCCTCAGGATTGTCCTGAATCACTGCATTCTATCAGTAGCAAAGTCAAATATATATGATCCTCCCACAGTGTTTCAATCTCTGTGCACAATATTCTCCTGGTTCTGCTCATTTCACTCTGCATCAGTTCATGGAGGTCTTTCCAGCTCATATGGAAATCAAGCAGTTAATTGCTCCTCATAGCACAATAGTATTCCATCACCATCATATACCACAATTTGTTCAATCATTCCGCAAACAATGGACACCCCCTCATTTTTCAATTTTTTTGCCACCACAAAAAGCGCAGCTATGAATATTTTTGTATGAACATTTTTCCTTATTGTCTCTCTGGGGTACAAACCTAGTAGTGGTATTGCTGGTTCAAAGGGCATACATTCTTTTAAAGCCCTTTGGGCATAATTCCAAATTGCCTTCTAGAATGGTTGGATCAATTCACAACTCCATCAGCTAAAAACTGTATTCTTAATAGGGAAATGAATACAAAATCAAAACATTACTTGTTTTCAGAGGCTTACACTCCACTGGGGGAAGGCAACCCATACATAAATAAATACATACAAATAATAAAAAAAATAAAAATTTTTTAATGAGGAGGATCAACAAAAACTTAGAACACAAGGAAAATCTATGGGAGATGGCACCCTTAGGTGTGTGTCATAGAAACCTAAGGGGTTAAAAGATAGAGGTGTGGAGAAATATTTGACATAGATATGAAAATTGTATAAAGGGAAGAGAAAACAGGCCAATGGAGTAATTATGTGAAGGGAAATAGAGATGGGTGGGGGCCAAACTGTCAATCAATCAGTCAACAAACATTTATTAAGTACTTACTATGTGCCAGGTACTGGGTTAAGTACCAGTGATGAAAATGTAATGTGAGAACTGAACAATAAGAACCTAGCCCTTATGAACATGTGCATTGTGCTTGACTTGAAACACTCTCCCCCTTCCACCCACCACAACATGGACTTCGAATCCCCCTAGATACTCTATGACTATTTATTATAATGAAGAAATGGCCTCTTTGATTGGCTGCTGAATTGAAATCAACTGTATATACAAAAGACTCCAGGGGGACTAACGACTTCTCACCTTCTGGGGGTAAGGCAAGGAGTGTGATAAGCTCCAGGCAGACTGACAAGACAGAGGCAAATAGAGAAAGGGACAGACAGAGACACACAGAGAGACAGAGACAAAAACACAGGGAAATAGAGAGAAAGACAGATAGAGAGAGGCAGAGAAAGAGAAAAACAGAGACAGGCAGGGAAGCAGAGAAAGGGAGAGAGCACTATTATCATCAACCTATTCTCTTCACCCCACCTGAGTTGCCATGAAACTATAAGCTCATGCCTGTGCTATTGCTTGTCTCTTTTGGGTCTATTCTTCCTTACTCTTAGGTAAAGGATTATTACAGATGGCTGTAGCCTTGCAAACTTTGAAAGCTAGGCAGAGAAAGGCAGCCAGAGGTCCAGAGATGCGAGTCTGTGTCAGAGTTTTCTAGCAACCAAGTGAAGGAAGGAGAAACCTGCTTGACCTAATATAGCAGCAAATCAGACATGGCAGTTGAGCTGTTTTCCAGAGCGATTTTCTTTACTGGCTCTACTGTATTCCCTTTTCTTCTTCTTTTAATTATAATCAGTTTTAATTTTTTTCCAGAATATGACAATATAATTCTTTAATATTTATTTTCTAACATATAGCAATCCATGTTCTCTCTCTCCCTCCCCTCCCACTAAGAATATGGGTAATATGATATAAATTGTACATACATTACCATAATATATTTTCATATTAATCTGTTGTAAAAAAGATACATATTGCTTTCACTAGAGAAAAATTCATGGAGAAAATAAAAGAGTGGCATGTTTCAATTTGCATTCTGACTCCATCTTCCTTCTATGGTGGAGGTTTTCCTTTTTTGTTGTGTCTCTGACTCTTCTACATTCCTAAGCAAACTTGGTGGAATAAATACTTTATAGCAACTATGTTTTATTTAAGACCAGTATCCCCAGGAACCAAGGTAGCATAGGGGGGGAATAATCCACCTTGTGCAGGGAGGCATTTTTCTTGTTATATCTTCTCAGTAAACATATTTTTTGTAAAATCTAATTGATATTGATTGATTTGTTGGTGCTGGGGCACTAATCACTGTGTAAGTCAATGACATGAAGTAGGTACTACGTATAACCGAGATGTTGAGAAGAATACATCAGAATGAAGTCTCAAATTGAGAGCTTTAGAAGTCACTCCCAATTCCTGCCCTTTGATCCAGTCATAGCACTGCTGGGTTTTTACACCAAAGAGATAATAAGAAAAAATACTTGTACAAAAATATTTAGAGCTGCACTCTTTGTAGTAGCAAAAAATTGGAAAATGAGGGGGTGCCCCTTGATTGGGAAATGGCTCAATAAATTGTGGCATATGGTGGTGATGGAATATTGTTGGGCTGAAAGTAATAAAGAAATGGAATTCCATGTGAACTGGAAAGACCTCCAGGAATTGATGCAGAGCAAAAGGAATAGAATCTGGAGAACATTGTACACAGAGACTGATACACTGTGGTAAAATAGAATGTAATGGACTTCTCTACTAGCAGCAATGCAATGACCCAGGACAATCCAGAGAAACCTGAGAGAAAGAATGCTGTCCACATCCAGAAAAAAGAACTGTGGAAACAGAAATGCATTAGAAAAATGTGAACAATCACATTGTGCGATAGGGATATGATTGGGGTTTTGATGTACAAGGATCACTCTACTGCAGATATGAATAACATGGAAATAGGTTTTGAAGAATGATACATGTATATCTCAGTGGAACTGCTTGTTGGACTTGGGAGGGCAGAGGAAAGAGATGAAGGGTGGTGATCATGAATCACGTAACCATGAAAAATATACTAAATAAAAAAGGAAAAGAAACTCCCCTCAGAAAAAGAAGTCACTCTCAACTCCTCAGGCTAACCTCTAGAGTCCTCAGAATAGATATAGCTAACTTAGCTCTGGGGGACCAGATCCCTCAGTGTGAATGTGGGTTGCAATGAGAACTTCCAAGGTCTCATAAGGCAACACAAAGAAAGAAAAATGACTTGTGCCATGAAAGATCTCATGGGAGAGCTATATGAATAGTTAGGTACAAAACTAGACATATACAGAATAGATGGAAGGTAATATCAAGAGGTAATCCAAACTGCAGAGTAAGTACCCTTAGTCTTCATTATGGCTCATTCCTCTCTTTATACTCTTAATTTCTTCCTAATTCCTCTACAACTATGCTTCACCAGTCATCCTCTGTCTCTCATAGATCTTCAATCTTTCTCTCCATAGATTGCTTCACATTTGCCTGCAAACATTCTTAAATAATCCTAATCCTAAGAAAGTCATTCCTTGACTTTTCTTTCTCATTCATTTTATCGGATAACCTTCATTATCAAACTTTTTGAAGTTGTCTGTGTCTTTCACTTCTCTACCACTTACCCCCTCCTCAAATCCTTACTCTATGGATACTGTCCATATTTATTTTGAAACTTTTCTTGCAAAGATTAAAAGGAATTCCTAATTGCTAAGTCCAGTTGTCATCTTTTCAACTCTCACCCTTCTTGATCTCTCTGTAACATTAGATATTGTTGTCCACTCCCTCCTACTTGTTAAACTCCCTTCCCTTTGCTTCAGCTATGGCAGGCTTTCCTGGTTGTCTTTATATCTTTCTAATCAACCCTTCTCTGTCTTTTTTGCTCAATACAAGCAATGCTTTACAATAACAGCAACCTAAATGAAATTAAACATTAGTTAATCAGACATGAAGTCCAAATAAAAGCATCCCATTTGCTGGTCAAGATGCAAATAGAAAAATTCTGTTTTACTTGGTATTATTTTAAATGGACTTTAACAAAATTAATCATGTTCCACATTAGGGTAGTAGAGGTGGCAATGTAGGAGATACTTGAAATGAGGTTATATAATGGACATAAAGAGGACCTGGGGAAGGGGAAACTAGGTGACTCAGGGGGTTAAGAGCCAGGGCTAGAGAAAGGAGGTCTTGGGTTCACTTTGGGCTTAGATACTTCTTAGCTATATGTTCCTGGGCAAGTCACTTAACTCCTTACCACTCTTCTCTCCTGGAACCAATACTGAGTATTGATTCTAAGAGAGAAGATAAGGATTTAAAACAACAACAACAGGTAGTGAGGCTTTCTAGCCAGGAAAAAAGGGATGATTAAGGAATGGTGTAGCAGTTATTCTCTAATATTTAAATTTTTGATATATTGTTAAGGAGTTACACTTTCTCTGCAAAGCTTAGAGACAGAATTAGGACCCATGAGAAGTTACAAGGGGTTATATTTTGGTTCAATATAGTGAAGAACTTTGGAATAATTATAGAAGTTTAAAATTGGAAATGGGTCTCTTTGAGAATTAATAAATTCCTATTATTGTAAGTATTCAAATGGAACCTGAAGAATGAATTGTCAGACAACTTTGACTAGATGACTTCAAAGATCCCTTTCAATTGATTCTCTAATTATATTTTTATGCCACACTTCCAAGGAGTCCATGATGAACAGAAACAGTATGATTTTAAAAAATCATTTATCTCTAACTTATAGTTATAGATGTACCCTGTAGGCTTTGGGTTTCTGGAGCACATTGACTTAATCAATAATCATTAATTAAGCCAACCATTTTGGAGAACAGTCTGGAAACATGCCCAAAGAGCCATAAAACTTTGCGGCAATACCATTATTGGGTCTGTGTCCTAAAGAGAGCAGAGATATGGGAAAAAGGTCTCTCTTGCCCAACAATATTCTTAGAAAATCTCTTTTTAATGCCAAATAACTGGAAACAGAGGGGGTGTTCATCAATTGGGGAATGGATGAACAAGTTGGAGTATATGGTTGTTATGGAATACTATTGGGCCATAAGAAATGACAAACAGGAGGGCAACTAGGTAGCTCAGTGGATTGAGAGCCAGGCATCCTACGTTCAAATCTGGCCTCAGACCTTTCCTAGCTGTGTGACCCTAGCCCTAACCATTCTTATATATTGGAACCAATACATATTATTGATTATAAGGCAGAAGTTTATAAGGGTTTTTAAAAAATTAATGATGAACAGGAAGAGTTCAGAAAAACCTGGATATATGAATTGATGCAAAAAGAAATGAGCAAAACCAGGAGAACAGTATACACAGTAACAGAAATATTGCACAATGATCAACTGTGAAGTACTAAATTATTATCTGCAAAACAAGATCCCAAAATAAACCTAAGGAACTCATGATAAAAAGTGCTATCCAAAGCCAAGGAAGGAACATTTGGAATCTGATTACAAATCAAAGCATACCATCTTTCACTATATTTCCTTCATGAGTTTTTATTGCATATGTGATATGTATCTTGTTATGGCATGGGGAATATGGAAATATGTATTGCATGAAAACATTGGTATAACCTATAAAAGACCATTTACTGCCTTAGAGGAAGGAGGGAAAGGGAAAAAATCTGAATCACAAAATGTTGGAAAACAATTGTAAAAATTTGTTTCTACATGGAATTGAAAAAAAATGTCTACAAGCAAAAAAAAATCAACCTTAATTACGCATTTCGTGGTGGGATGGGCATCAGTTTAAGGGCTACAGATAGAAATAAAAAAGAAAAACTAGTTCCCATAATATTTGTGGAATTCTTTATTAGGTAAGAGATCCCCATTAGGCATTTATTAGTTCAAGGATGAGCCCAAAGAGGTACTGAATAACTAACTATAGAATTTTATTTTAAAGTGGCTACCCTGCTTCAAGAATTAAAGAATTAAACATTTGCTTGGAATTATAATCCAGCCTTCTTAAAACTTCACAAGATCTGTTGGGGTTCTTACTAGCATAGAAATATGGGATCAATGACAGCTCTGGATCACGATTTCCTAAAGACTAGGAGGACAACTCACTCCATGAGCCTTATATATTAAAATAACAACAACAACAACAAAACTACAAATGAGAATGTTAAGAGAGTGTTTTGCTCAATGTCTGCATGCAAGCTGCACTAATTAATCTCACACAAACATGGATATTTTTGTAAAACATGAGCCCAACTTCCATTTTATGACCATGTAATTTACAAGTCCTTAAATTACATTAAAATCACCACACACAGTGTTTACAGTTTAATTACATGGTTATTTGCCATTTCCAATCAAGTGTTATTCATTCGGTACCTCTTTTCCTGATCTTACCTAAAAAAGAAAACACTTCTATGTTGGGCTTGAGTGGTAAACATTCAAACATGCCAATACTTGAAAGCAACAAAGATGTGGATTTGAGTAAACAAATTCCATTGAAACAGTGATTTCGGAGAGCTTTAAAGGGGATAAAGTGGGAGGGAAAAGCAACGTTTTGCTAACATATCCTTCCTTCAATTCTATCAGCTCTACTGATAGGAAGAACACTGTTGTTTTTTTTTTGTGTGTGTGTGAAATAAACCAATTGGTTCTGTTTATTAGCATATATTTTGTATGCTATGACATGGTTCTGTATACATGAATCTATAAATTCATGTTCCACAAGCTTCAGAATAACGTTGGGAGACTGAAAAATATTCATTTTTTATCTTAAGTCCTCCACCTTTACACTACTAAAACTAAAATTTCTAAGATGGGATTCTTCACTAAATGATGGTGAAGCATTTATTTTAAGAAATAGTATAAAAAAGGAAATATAGTTAAAATTTTCAGAATAAAAAAATATGTTATATTATAGGATTTGAGTTTTATCTTTATACCCAATAGTGCCTGGAAAATAGTAAGCACTTGATAAATGATTCTTGAATTGAATTGGAATGAAATAAATGGAATTAAATTACAGAATCACAGAATCTCAGTATTGAATAGAACCTTATAGATCATCTAGTCCAAGCCATCATTGAATAGGAATTGTCTTTATACCATATCTGAAAAAATGCCTTCTGATGGAAATGAAATGAAGAACTGGAATAAAAAGAAATAAGAATAAAATCCCAAGTCAATTGAAAGATAATAAAAAAAATGGAAAAGATCACTTTGCATGATTGGGAAACATGGAAGAGTGCTAAAAGTTGTCAACCTGACTTGGGTCACATACAGAAATCTCAAATACTAGTAGCTGAGAAACCATCTGACAAGGTAAGTGAAAAGTATCTGCTTTATACAATGGACATTGTGAGGAAGCTCTTAAATTATTGAAAACTTGCTCCATTGTAAATATTCGAGGCCAGAAAATACAGAGTGTTGACTTGATAACAATAGAAAGCTCTATATTGCCTATCCAGGATATCTGTATAGAATGTGACAGAACCTTCTGAGAATCATCAAATCTGATATCAATGACTACAAACATTTATGTCACTTTAATGTTTACAAGGTACTTTATATATATATGTATATATATATAATTCAATCCTTAGGATAATCTTGAAAAATAGGTAATATTATTATTTCCATTTTACAGATGAGGAAACAGATTGAGAGAGGTTAAGTGACTTACTCACCATCACATGGCTAATAAAATATCTGAGATATGATTTAAATTCATATCCTTCTGACAACTATTTGTAGTGACTCTTACAGAATATGTAGGGATGGAGTCAGAGCAGAAGGAAAGGGAACACAGGGTCCCAAGAATCATATTCATTTTAGACCACAGATGACAGAATTTGAGTTGAGTCTTGAAGAAAGGGAAAGGATATGGAAGTGGACTATAAGGAGATAAAGAGCACTTCAGACTTGGGATAAAGTACAAATGCAGAGTCTGGAATGCAAGCATTTTATAAGAGAAATAACAAGAAGAACTGTGTAGCTGGATCATAGGGCATACGAAGCAGAATGTAAGAAGGCTGGAAAGATAGGAAGCAAGTAGATTGTGAAGGGCTTTAAATGCCAAAGTATTTTATACTTCATCCTGGAAGTAATAGGGAACCATTGAAATTTATTGAAGGAGTGGCATTTGATATATCTAGAACTATGGTTTAGGAAAATCACTTTGGTTGCTGAATGAAGGATGGATTGGATAGAGGAGAGAAAAGAGAATAACAACACAGAAGGTTTTTTGGGAAGAAATTCATATGTAATGGACAAAAGATGGCTGATGATCAAGCAAAGAGGTATAGAAACAGTGGTCATAGAGGTAGAAGAACAAAGAAAAAATACTGTCATAGTAGTCAAGGGAAAAGAGAAAATCCAGGAGGAGAGGCTGATCAATAATGTCAAAAGCTGAAGGGGTCACATATTAAGAGGATGAAGAAAAGGCTTTTTTGCATTTGCAGTTCAGATAACCATGGTGATAGCAGTTTCACTTGAGTGGTGGTATAGGAAGTCACATTGGAAAAAATTTTCAAGTACAAGTAAAGTAAAGAAATGAAAGAAAAAAAACAACAAGCCCCCCCCCCAAAACCCATACATGAGCCATTCTAGGATATTGGTCCTGAAAGGGATAAGCAGAGAGGATAATTGCTTGAGGGATGGCAGGGCCAGGTAAAGTGTTAGTGTTTTTTTGTGTTGGTTGTTTTAGGCTTAGACTTGAAAATGTTGGTAGGAAGCAGAGAAATGAATCCATGGATAAAGAGAGGAATAATGAGAGAAAAAGAAGTGAAATATTACAGGGGCAGCTCCTAGAATGGATGGTATCAAAAGCACAAGTAATTAAAATAATAACAACGACAGTAACCGGCATTTAAATAGAATTTTTAAGGTTTACAAAGCCCCATTTATTGGATATTTAATTTGAAAAAATGGACTTGCCTTGGTAAAGAGAATGACCACTTCCTAACTGATTGAAGTATATTAGATAAAGACTTTGAGGTATGGAGTAAGGGAAAAGAGGAAAGAAGTAACAGTCTCTGCTGTCTCAGAATAGATCCTAAAGATTTTGCGTTCTTTGAGCTGGAGGAATGTTGGGTGAAGAGAAGATTTGAAATGGTTGTGGTGGAGAGAACTATCAAGAATCACTTAGGAAAGAAAGGAATGTTGTACCGTAGTAACAGGCCAGTTGAGGTTTTTGGTTGGATGTCTGTTTTTGTTTTCAGATCTTATTAGTATAGGCAGATTCTGGTGAAGATTTCCTTATACTACTAAGGAAAATTGGCATCTATTCTGCAACTACAGTATTAGAAGTTAAATGTGTTCAGGGTAAGAATGAAGTTCATGTCAGACAAAAGATTGAACCAAGGTCTTCCTGCGCCTGAGGCCAGTCCTCTATCCTCTGTGCCACAGTGCTTTTCCATCGCAATTAGAGATTATAAATTTGTGGTTACTCTAGTGTATATGATTGAATGACTTTCCCCAGAAGTAGTCAGCAATTTCTGAGGAGGCGTGAAGAAAATAGATGGTTGGAGTATCCTAGGATTAGGGTTATCAAGGAATTCAAGGGTAGAGGCCAAGCTACATTATAATTGTTCCACCCCGTGGTCAAGACTGTGAAAGGAGGAAACAGAACCAGAATAGGAGAGGTGGATTGGGGGACTAGACTGGGAATAGAGGGGCTGAAGGACAAGGTGAGAATAATGATGGGTTTAGGATTGAACAGAGGGAGAAATGAAAGTGAAGGTTATGCCCAGAAAGAACAATTTCAGAGTTCTGGATCATGGAGACAGAACATTTGGCTGAAATAAAACATCAATATGTAAGTATTCTAGGTGAAATTTCATGCATATCCACTTAACCCAGAAACGCATTTCCTTCCCTCCCACACCTGCAATATAGCCTCTCTAAAGAACAGGTATAGGTGGCCTAGTTTCCTAGCCACTCAGGGCTAGGTTCAAACAATGCAATAAGGTTTTCCCCCAGTTCCCACAATTGAAAAAAGTTTTCTCACAAGACAGAATTTGGAGTAGGCCCATAATTGAATAGAAAGGGACTTACAACTAGCTCCAGAATCGAGTTGCAAAATGGAGTCAGTGTGGTTCAATCAATTCCTACATACCTCCATGCATTTAGCAGCAGATTAGAGATGGCACATTTGAAATATTATAGCAGAATAACTATCTGAAAAAGCAGGTCCTCCCCACTACCCCCCAAAACAGCATAGAAATTTTCATCAAAGGGAAAGAGTTTGGGCTGGAAAATTCAGATCAAATGAGTTGATTATTCTCATTCATAAGATATTTGTTCACTCCACTTCATAGGGCCACAGGGTGCATACACACCAATAATAACAGTACTCCTTTTTTGAAACTAAATTCACAAAATCTATTGGCCATGAACAATGAGCATAGAATGTGCATTTGCACGCCCATGCACATTTTCTTCTACAAAATGAGAAATGGCACATGTAAAATGGTACTTAGGTTCCTCATTATCCATTGTGCAAACCAATGGGCCCTTCTGTGCACAATGGACGCAAGTGAAATGCGGCAGGCTAAACTAGGGTGATCACCTTTGGAAATTGTTGGCCCTAAGACATAGACGTTTAAATGACTTTCAATCTGGAAAGCACATTAAACATATGACAAGTCATTACCATCCAACAATTACCCAAATGGAATGTGAGACATTAAATTATTTCAGATATTAAGGCTTTGGATAAGCTTAGGATTTCCTAATGGGAAAGATAAAGGACCATAAGCCCATTCCAAATAAGTGAATTTTGATAATTGAGGCAAGACTGTAGTTATAAACTAGATAATATCTCCACTGCTTTCTGTTTTGTCCTAAATCAGAGATTCTATTAGTTTAAAGTGAGGGCATTGCATTGTCACTTTGAAGAAGAACAGAAAGAGAATTAAATAAAATCTAGCAGGTAAAATGACAAAAACTGAACATTCTTTTGCTACTATTGCTATAGATGGTAGATAATTTTTGAATAGTCATTTATGTTTAATTTTTTTGGTATTATTATGTGATCTAATTGTATTTAGGAATAAAAGTATTTGTAAACCTCTAATGGAAAGCATTGCTCAAAGAAAAGCTACTATTTTATAACTATTTTACTTTGATCTGGATTATATATCTATCTTTCAATCTATCTCTCTATCTCAGAGTTTTTTAACCTGGGGCCTATAAACTCTGAGCCCATAGATAGATTTCAAGGGGTCAGTGTACTTGCATGGTAAAAAATATACCTTACATATTTTATTTTATGCATTTATAAAATTATTCTGAGAAGTGATCCATAAGTTTCATGAAACTGCCCAAGGGATCCATAGCGTCCATGATCCATGTCACAAAGGTTAAGATTCTCTGATCTCTCTCTCTCTCTCTCTGACTCTCTTTCTCTCTCTCCCTACCTCCCTCCTCATTCTTCCTTTATGAAGACATATATGTCATATGCCAATATATAACAAGATGCTTAACCTCTCAGTGCCCTCAGGTTATTCTGAATGTAAATTGTAGACCAATTTCCATTTGCAGAAGGATTTTTAATACTAGAAAACCATCCATTTTGTATGGATTAAATCACAGACCTGGGCCATCTGCCCTGCCCCAAATTTTCAGACAACAAAACCCCATAAATTTAAGAGATTATTTCCACAATTAAGTATTACAATTAAAAATCTTAATGAGAGGACTAATTGAAGACACAAATGTATCTTTAAAGTCTTATAAATTCAGAATGTGTGCTAGATAACCAAATTTGTCTTCATGCAACTTACTGGATGCTAGTTACTTTTGAATCAAAGAAGAGGAAATCATATTTAAATATATGTATAGTGGCAGCCAAAATGCTTAACCTTGTTAGCAGGCAGAACCATATGTGCTTTTAGAATAGGCTTCTTCACTTGTGTTTGAGAAATAACTTCATAATGAAATAAAAAATAACAGGAGATAATGTTGACATTTGGCATTGTGTGGGTGGGGGAGAACTACCCAAAAAATTTTTAATGGCATTCATTTGTGTTGCTTAGAACTGTAGCTTTTGGTTGTGTATCTCAAATATGTCACAAAGTAAAGATTACTATAGTAGAATCACGTCTGTGTCACTTGGAGCTAAGATAATAGTAATGTCAAAATCTAATTTTCGTTTCTCATTATATATCTGTGTCATTATCTGTGTCACTCAGTACAACCTCCATGTTTGTCTATTTCATCTGTGTCAACTAATACAATCCTAAGAGTAATTTCTCATTTGTGTCACCATCGTGGGAATGCTCAGAAGAACTGATTATTAATTTTTCAATGAAAGCACTTACACTTTGGTAATTGGCAAATAATACAAATCAGAGCTGAATTTATTATTTTGTTGATTCTTTAGACTTAAGAAGTTATAGAGAAAATGTTAATAAAGGAGATTAAACCTGAAAATATACCATGCATATATTTGGTTTTTTTTTGGGGGGGGGAAACGTGGATTTTGGATATTTCCTAGCATTGGATATTTCCTGGTCAACTACTGCAACTATAATAGTTATGTCTCTTCTGTATCATCCTAGCCTAACTATTATAGTAATATTTACTCTCTCTCCAAGTCTGCACTATCTCTCCAAATCTGTACTATCTAATACAATTGCATACCACATGTCACCTAGTATGATGGTTACATTCATATATCTTATATGTGTCATACTGGTACAACTGTTATTGTATTAGGCACCTACTATGTACACTGTGCTTAGCACAGTGATAGAAAGAAAGGTAGACCATATATTTGTCACCTAATGAACTGCCATAGTTTTATCTTGTTATCTCATTTGTGTTACTGACTACAACTGTTCTTGTCATGTATATAATTTATGCCACTTGGTATCTAACTCCTATAATATGTTTCTCATTTGAAGACCCAAAGTACTATGCTGTGCAAACTCTAAGATATTTCAGTGAGCTCAGAAGTTAGCATAGTACAACCCGCAGGAAGAATTGCAATTAGTTTGAGTCAATTAGACTTCTCAAGGATTCCTGACTTCTGCTATGGCTAGCAGGAACCCTAATGGGACAATTACGATTAGCTGATATCAGCCTCGTTGATTTACCAAGCTTATGTATGGGTATATGTTCAAGATTCTAGATGGTTTTCATTGTAGAATTTTAAAATCTTTTGCTAACAAAATGATAGGTTCTTCTTGCTTCATGTGCGAGGAAATTGAACTTCAAAAGGTATTGACAATAGGTATTTGAAGCTACTTATCCCCAAATCTTAAGAGGCAGAATTAGTCTTGATTTAGGTTCCTAGAATGTTAATAATCAAATGGATAGGGAAGTATAATCAGAGTATGTAATAAAGAGGAAATGAATTTCTCATTAAAAAATTGTCCAGGCAATCAGACCCCTAATACCACCTTACCTAAGGAAAGAAAATGTAGCTGAGATAACTCACTCATCTACTGATATAGAAAAACAAGAAGAAATTGAAGCCTAAGTAGCCAAAACCTAGAGTATTTATGCTGAGTTTTAGATATGGATGTGGATGGAGGGAAGGAAGCAATCTTGAATTGGGCTGTGTCAGTACATGTGGCAAATCAGTTACTGACCTTTGGCAATGTGATCTTCTGGAAAATATTTCAGGAAGAAAATGTATGACCTTGGGGAAGTCACATCACCTCTATGCCTCATCTTTGGCCTCACCTTTCAGATGAGGGAAATGTAGGCTCCCAGTAGCCTCATCATGTGATCTCGTGATTTTTTTAATAGTACTTCCTATTTCCTTTTCCAGTTTGTCCTCAAATAAATGGACTATGTTGGAAACTTCCCCTCCCCTGGATTTTTCTAATCATCAAACTCACTTATAGCTGTTTGGTAAGCAGAAAAATCTGTTTTTTCTAATGTCAACTAATAAGTGATAAGACAGAGGAGAATAGTGTAACATGAGTAAGACAGAACTGGACCAGCTCCCTATGTTTCTATCACTTAAAAATTCACATCCATGAAATGACCTCCAGGAGTTGATGCAGAGTGAAAGGAGCAGATCCAGGAGAACATTGCACACAGAGACTGATACACTGTGGTAAAATCGAACATAACAGACTTCTCTACTAGCAGCAATGCAAGAATCCAGAGCAAGGCTGAGGGACTTATGAGAAAGAAAACTAGCCACATTCAGAGGAAGAGCTGTGGGAGGAGAAACACAGAAGAAAAACAAGTGCTTGAACACATGGGTTGATGGGGATATTATTGGGGTTGTAGACTCTAAATGATCACCCCAGTACAACTATCAATAATACGGAAATAGGTCTTGATCAATGATACATGTAAAACCCAGTGGAATTGTGTGTTGGCTAAAGGAGTTTAGGGGGGCTTGGGGAAGAGGGAAAGAACATGAAATATGTAACTATGGGAAAATATTCAAATTTAAAAATAAAAAAATGAATAAAAATTAAAAAATGAATAAATAGGTATACAGACTAAAACAGTAAAAAAAAAAAATCAAGTCCAGCTTTAGATGAGTTGGGTAGATTTCCAGTCCCTAGTATCATCATGTCCAAAACAATCTTCTGAGATGAGGTAGAAATGTGTCATGAACTTGGATGAGATGAAGTCTATCTTAATTCACATCTCTGTTAAGATCTTATTTGGTGACAATATTCCCAAATAACTGGGCTTCAGAGAAGCTGCAGAGTGCTCTTTTTACTCTGAAGAAAGATTCAGTATCCGGAATCAGAATTCCTAAAGACCATAATGGGCTAGAACAATGGGCTGAATGTTTGAAAATCAAATATAATTGATAGCAATGTAAAGTTTCATTCTTAGATTCAAAAGATCAATTGCATGATCAAAGGAGCACGGTGAGACAATGGGTTTATTTTTTTAATTTTTAATTATATATTTAGTAACCACCACCATCAAAATACATTTTAGTAAACAAATGCATTAAAAACATTATATGCAGGTGGGCAGCTAGGTGGCTCAGTGGATTGAGAGTCAGGCCTACAGACAGGAAGTCCTAGGTTCAAATCTGTCCTCAGATACTTCCTTTCTGTGTGACCCTGTGCAATCCACTTAACCCCCTTTGCTTATCCCTTAACACTCTTCTGCCTAAAAATCAATACACAGTATTTATTTTAAGACAGAAGGTAAGGTTTATTGAAAAAAAGATTGCTTTAATTATATGTAGTACCACAAACTACAATGTGTTTTGCAAAAAACAAACAAAAACTCTAGGAATATCAGTAGACTGCATGCTTAGTATGAATCTACAGTATGAAATGGCAATGGAGAAAGTTGAGGGGTCTTACTTAGGCTATATTGATGGCCATATTGTCCAGGATGAGGGAGAGAAAAGGTCAACTGTATTTTGTCCTGGTGAGGTTGCACTTGGAATATTATATTGAGTTTCAGGGGAAAAAATTAGAGGAGAGCAACCAAAACTGTGAGAGGGACTTGTCTTCCTTTTTATCAGTGCTACTTGAAAGTATTAAGGATCTTTATTCTACAGGAATATATTTGGCAGGGATGAGATTACTGACTTTAAAGACCAGAAGAGCTCACTCAATGTGGCTATTTATAGGAAGGATTAGGTTTGTTACATTTAAGTACTGATAGCAAGTCTTTATAGAAACACTTATAGAATGATTGCCCAATTGACAGCAACAAGAAAAAAAAGAAAAGAAAATGGTGAAGTTGGAAGAGGCTTTAAGGAACATCTAGCCCAATCTCCTCACCTTGTTCATGAAGATGATGAGAGAGGACACAGAATATAAAGGTGGAAAATGCTGTTTTGGACTTATTTTTATTTTTACTTGGTAGGGGGACTTAGCCTGTTGGTGAGGCTGAACCACATATTTGCATGTATTCATGGACAACTGTCTCTGCTAAATCAAGAAACCACAGGTGGGAAGTACATACATTTGATGTAAATAAATGCTTGTAGCTCAATATGTAAGATTTTGCAAGATGCGCCCACATAGTTTTATTAAGTACTCATTATATCTGTGTTTGAACACTTGTCCTTTAAAGTTTTTCAGATGCAGTATTTTGCTTGCAACTTAAGATACCACTTTAAAAATGGTTTCCATTAAGCTATACCATTCTTTATGGTCATGGTTATAGCTTATTTTAATTCAAGGCACTCCTTCTACTTTCTTTTTAAAAATGTATTTGCTATTGTTCCAGAAGGTAATAATTCTGTTTTTGTTTTTGTTTTTGTTTTTTCCTTTCTGTTCATTCTTCACAAAAGAAGGCCAATGTCATATTCAGAAGTGGTTTTTATTTTTTATATCCCCATTTAATATCTTTGTTTTCTTTTTGGATTGAGGGTACACTAAAGGAAATAAACAAACAATAACTAGAAACTTTTACAACTCAAGTTGTCATTGTGTCTTTTTAATGTATTATTAGTATACTTCAATTATTTTATTATTATAATTGTATTATATAACCTAATAAATTAATATTAAGTATATATAAATATTAATATTCAAAACTGTTGTGAGGATTACTTAGTTATTAGTTTATACATAGTTTATGTGGACCTAGCAGGAAGGGCTGGAGAATTCCAAGATGGAATGAAGAAGCAAGAAGTGTGCTGCTTGCTCACTGAGAGACTCCATGGTGGTTGGGGCAAGTTGCAACTGACCCTAGGAGATACCAGTTTACCAGTGATACTGTGGAAAGACCATTACCTACTTGTGGGAGATTTTGGTAGAGACTATTAATCCCAACCTGAGTTGCAGGTCAACTTGGGCTGGGTCAGCTCCCAGAATCTACCCAGTTGGAAGAATACAGCAGGTGGTCCTGAAGGAGCAGAAACACCAGTGGAGTGAGACTGGACACTACTGTAAGGATATCCACTTCAGGCTTTGCTAGTCTCTGGGCCCTGTCTTGCTTAGGTCTCAGTTTAGTGTAGTTAAGTCCCTTCCCTGACCCTGTGGTTTGCCCTTAGTCTGAAGAGTGTAATTACCCCTATTCCCATCCTTTATCTTAGTTGTCCCTGATTAAAAGTGTTATAAAACTCTTGCCTTTACTTTACTGGTTTTCATAGGCCTAGTCTAGATACTGCAGAGTGGCAGTTGGGCCTAACTGCCACTTCAGTAACAGACAACCCCTTAGCTGTTAAAACCTAATCTCCCAATTTGTTTGGTCCCTCCTTCTGTCACTCCTGTCACCCTCACACGCTTCTGGACCCACATTTTAATATTTAAGTCTACTTCCCTGGTTATTCTCCATTACAATACATATATGCCATGGTCAACATATGTTATTATTCATTACTAGTTTAGTGTATTATCAGTGCATTTCAGTTGTTTCCTATGTAAAATAAGGGAAGTAGATACCAAGGTCCATTCTAGCTTGGAATTCATGATCTGTGATCAGAGTGATATCATAGATTGTTAGAGCTGAAAGGGTCCATAGAGATTATCTACAGATGATGAAACTGAAAGCTGGCCAAGGTCATATAGTTCAGAAGTGGCAGAGAAAGGGAATTGAACCTGGGTTGTTTTACCCCATGATCAATATTGTGTTCATTCTACTGGATAAGCTAATTGGGCATTCCTTTCTGCCTCTTAACCTCTACTTTCTCCCCATGTATATCCTGGTTGCTTCATCTCCACTGATTGCCCATTAAAGCAACCTACCTAGGCTTACCTTTCCTAGGAAATCATCCAGGCTGTAGACCAATAATTCCTGTCCTCATCATTTATTTCCTTATACCTCTGCTCAGCTCCCTGCAAATCTGAATGAATAGTCAATGTGAATATTATCACTCAGTGCAGCATATTTGAGGAAATATAAGAGAAATATAAGACGTTTGGGAATTGACAACCTAAAGACACAAGTTTAAAAAATACAGAATAACATGTCCCAACACTCTCTAGTAATTCTTACGTATTACACATTCACGGATTCTCATAGGCAATTTAGTCCAATCTGTATTTGAACAAGAACCTTCTCTGTAACAAACTTGCTCAGCTATCATCCAGCTTTTGCTTATGAACTTCTAGTGAAGGGGAACTTACTACTATCCAAAGTAATCCATTCTGCTTTGGGCAGGTCTAATTATTAGGAAATGAGAAGAATACATAATACATTTGCCAGGAGTTCAAAGAAACAAAAACTCAGAGCAGGTTAAAAGTCAGGGAAATCTTTAGAAGAGAGACAACTAGAGCTAGACCAAGGAGGATATGGCATAAAATTTCCTAACCATTATACTTGGCCAAAGAGGGTATGGATTGCCTTGGATAGTGAGTTCCCCTTTCCAAGAAGTCTTTAAGCAAAGGCTGAATGACAATTGGGTTCAGCTATAACAGAAGGAGCCTGAGTCCAATGTCATCTGAGGAAAGGGACTTGTAGGGCCCAGATCTCAATAAGACCACAAATATTTTTAAAACAGCTACTGATCTATCATATGAAATAGCTAAGTGGAGTAGTGGACAGAATGCTGGGGTTGGGGTTAGGAAGATTCATCTTTCATAGTTCAAATCTGGCCTCAGATACTAACTATGTGACCCTGGGCAAGTCACTTCACTCCATTTGCCTCAGTTTTCTCATCTGTAAAGTGAACTGGAGAAAGAAATGACAAACCACTCTAGGATCTTTGCCAAGAAAACCACCAATGGGGTCACCAAGAGTTGGACACAGCTGAAACAACTAAACAACAACATGTATTATGTACTGTGCTAAGTGCTGAGAATAGAAAGTCTAAAATACAGTTCCAATCCTTAAGGAGATGGAGCTCGAATAGAGTAGAATGTTTTGTGAGGAAGAGTAGATAATGCTTTTCTGATTCTGAGGATTTATGCAACCTTACATCTGAGAGTGAGGAAGAAACTGCAGGGAACAAGAACTTTATAAAGGTCAAGGTTCTAGCTGAAGGGGTTAGATCTTAGCAAAAGGAGAAGACCTAAGAAGGACAGGGTGATTCCTTCATCCATAAAGACAAGGAGAAAGGGGCAGATCAATTACAAAAGAGCTGGACAGCAACCCTGGAAGAAATTGCCAATCTTTCCCATGCATCTCAACAAATATTAGAGTTTCTTTTCTGAGGACCTCCAGACAAATTAGTTACTGCCCTTCCTTGGAGAGAAGAAAGGAGAATTTATTTTGAAGAAGAGACTAATTTAAGCTCTGGGTGTACTTGGGGGCTGAGTGAGGAAAAGAAGAGACAATTTAAGAATCATTGGCCTATTGAAACATCATGACAAAAGCAAAAGTTTGGGCATCATCCTACAGAAAATTATCCAAAAAAACTGCCCTGACATTCTCGAACAAGAGGGAAAAGTGGAAATTGAAAGAATCCACAGATAACCTCCTACATTTAATCCATAACTGACAACTTCCATGAATATTATAGCCAAATTCAAAAACTACAAGACCAAGGAAAAAATATTACAAGCTGCTAAAAAGAAGTCATTTAGATACCAGCGAACCACAGTTAGGAATACACAGCATCTGGCTGCATCTACATTGAAGGACTGGAAGGCATGGAATACAATATTACGGAAAGCAGGGGAACTGGGTCTACAACCAAGAATCAACTATCCAGCAAAACTGACTATATTTTTGCAGGGGAAAGTATGGTCATTCAATAAAATTGAAGACTTCCACATTCATAAAGAAAAAACTGGACTTAAACAGAGAGTTTGCTGCCCAAACACAGAACTCAAGAGAATCACCAAAAGGTAATTAAGAGATCAGAAAAAAAAAAGAAAAAAATAATTTTCTTTAAGGGAACCAATCGATTTGAATCCCTAGAAGAAAAGAAGATATTGGTAAATATTAAAAATTGTTATTATCAACAGGGTAACTAGAAGAAGTTTAATTAGAGGGAACAGTGACAAACTATATAGGATGAGGGGGGAAAGGAGATAATATTAAGAAAATTGGGAAAACAGACAAAATGGAATAAATATATTTTCCATAAAGAAGCACGTAGGGCAAACAGGGGAGAAGATCAATATACTGGAAGGGTAAAGAGGTTGGAGAGAGGAAATACTTAATACTAAAGTGCATTGAAATTAACTTAATGAGGGAAGAACAATCAGATCCATTGGGGCAGAGAATTGATTCTCACCCTATAGAGAAGTAGAAGGGTAACAGAAGGACTGGTGGGGAGGGAAGCAACACTAGGGAGGGAGAGGGTAGGGGGATGTAGCTTAAAAAGACCCAAAAGAAGAATGAGAGGGGAATAAGAAGGGAGAGGGGATAAAGGGAAGTACAATAAGGGAGGGAATAAAGGGAACTGATTAAAAACAAAACACTGGTATAGAAGGAAATAGTGAAAGAAGAAAGGGCAAGACAAGGAGAGAGAATCAAAATGTCAGGAATACACAGTTTATAATTATAACTCTGAATGTGAATGTGATGAACTTGCCCATAAAACAGAAGCAAATAGCAGAGTGGATTAGAAACCAAAATATGTTGTCTACAAGAAACACACATGAGAAAGGCAGAAACACATAGAGTAAAAATGAAAGGATGGAGCAAAATCTATTGGGCTTCAAATGAGAAAAAGAAGGCAGGGGTTGCCATCATGATCTCTGACAGAGCCAAAGTAAAAATAGATATGGTTAAAAGAGATAGGGAAGGTAACTACATCCTAATAAAAGGCAGTATAAACAATGAAAAAATAGTAGTACTCAACATGTATGTACCAAATGGTATAGCTTCCAAATTTCTAAATGGGAAGCTAGTGGAGCTCAAGAATGAAACAGATAGCAAAAGTATACTAGTGGGGGACCTCAACTTTCCCCTATCAGATTTAGATAAATCAAACCAAAAAATAAATAAATAAGAGATTAGAGAGGTGAATGAAATCCTAGAAAAATTAGAGTTAATAGATATATGGAAAAAAATAAATAGGAACAAAAAGGAATATATCTTCTTTTCAGCGGCACATGGAATATTCACAAAGATTGTACCATGTTTCTATGCCCATGTACTCAGGCATAGAAACATGGCAAACAAATGCAAAAAAGCAGAAATAATAAATGCAACCTTATCTTATCATGATGCAATAAAAATATTTATTAGCAAGGATACATGGAGAGGCAAACCAAAAACTAATTGGAAATTAAATAATATGATTCTCCAAAATAAGTTAAAGAATAAATCATAGAAACAATTAATAATTTCATTGAAGACAATGACAATGATGAGACATCTTACCCAGACCTATGGGATGCATCCAAAGAAGTTCTAAGGGGAAAATTTATATAATTGAGTGCATATATTAACAAATTAGGAAGGGCAGAGGTCAATAAATTGGGGATGCAACTTAAAAAAGTAGCAAGAAAACAAATTAAAAATACCCAGATGAAAACTAAATTAGAAATGCTAAAAATTAAAGGAGAAATTAATAAAATTGAAAGTAAAAGAACTATTCAATTAATAAATAAGACTAGAAGCTGGTATTTTGAAAAAAACACGATAAAATAGATAAAGTACTGGCCAGTCTAATGAAAAAAAGGAAAGAAGAGAACCAAATTAACAGTATCAAAGATGAAAATGGAGACCTCACCTCTAATGAAGAGGAAATTAAGGCAATCATTAAAAACTATTTTGCCCAATTACATGGCAATAAATAGAGCAATCTAGGTGATATGAATGAATATTTACAAAAATATAAATTGCCTAGATTAACAGCAGAAGAAATAGAATACTTAAATAATCCCATGTCAGAAAAAGAAATTGAACAAGCCATCAAAGAACTCCCTAAGAAAAAATCTCCTGGACCCGATAGATTCACAAGTGAATTCTATCAAACATTCAAAGAACAAATAATCCCAAAACTATACAAATTATTTGACAGAATAAGCAAAGAAGGAGTCCTACAAAATTTCTTTTATGACACTAACATTGTACTGATTCCAAAGCTATGCAGACCAAAAACAGAGAAAGAAAACTACAGACCAATCTCCCTAATGAACACAGATGCAAAATCTTAAATAGAATACTAGCAAAAAGACTACAGCAAGTGATCATGAGGGTTATCCATCATGATCAGGTGGTATTTATACCAGGAATGAAAGGATGGTTCAACATTAGGAAAACCATCAACAAGCTAACAAATAAAAATCACATGATTATCTCAATAAATGCTGAAATAGCCTTTGACAAAATACAACACCCATTCCTATTGAAAACACTAAAAAGTATAGGAATAGAAGGACGTTTCCTAAAAATAATAAATAGTATATAACTAAAATCATCAACAAACATCATATGCAATGGGGATAAATTAGAAGCCTTCCAAATAAGATCAGGTGTGAAACAAACATTATCACCTCTATTATTTAACATTGTACTAGAAACACCAGCAGTAGCAAGTAGAGAAGAAAAAGAAATTGAAGGTATTCAAATAGGCAATGAGGAGACTAAGCTATCACTCTTTGCAGATGATATGATGGTCTACTTAAAAAATCCTAGAGAATCAACTAAGAAGCTTGTAGGAATAATCAACAACTTTAGCAAAGTTATAGGATACAAAATAAATGCACATAAATCATCAGCATTTTTATATATTTCCTATACATTGCAGCAGCAAGAGTTAGAAAGAGAAACTCCATTTAAAATCACCCTAGACCATATAAAATACTTAGGAATATATCTACCAAAACAAACACAGGAAGTATACAAACACAACTACAAAACATTTTCCAAACAATTAAAACTAGATCTAAGGAATTGGAAAAATATTGATTGCTCATGGGTAGGACGAGCTAATATAATAAAAATGACCATTCTACCCAAATTAATTTACTTATTTAGTGCCATACCTATCAAACTACCAAGAAACTTTTCTACAGAATTAGAAAAAACTCTAACAAAGTTCATTTGGAAGAACAAAAGATCAAGAAGGGAAGGGAAATGATGTAAAAAAGACATGAAGGAAGGTGGCCTAGCAGTACCAGATATTAAACTATACTATAAAGCAGTGGTCATCAAAACAATATAATACTGGCTAAGAGACAGAAGGGAGGATCAGTGGAATAGATTTGGGTTAAGTGATGTCAGCAAGACAGTGTATGATAAACCCAAAGAGCCCAACTTTTGGGACAAGAATCTACTGTTTGACAAAATCTGCTGGGAAATTTGGAAAACAATATAGGAGAGATTAGGTTTAGATCAACATCTCACACCCTACACCAAGATAAATTCAGAATGGGTGAATGACTTGAATATATATTGGGAATATATATAGGGAAACTATAAATAAGTTAAGTGAATGCAGAATAGTATACTTGTCAGATCTCTGGGAAAGGAAAGATTTTAAAACCAAGCAAGAGTTAGAGAAAATTATAAAATGTAAAGTAAATGATTTTGATTATATAAAACTAAAAAGCTTTTGCACAAACAAAAACAATACAACCAAAATCAGAAGGGAAACAATAATTTGGGAAAAAATCTTTATAACAAAAAACTGACAGGGGTCTAATTATTCAAATATACAAGGAGTTAAATCAATTGTATAAAAAATCAAGCCATTCCATCTTAGGTCACTTTATTCCTCAGCCTGTCCTCAACACACTTCCATGTAACAATCTCTTCCCAAAAAGAAACTTAGAAGGAGCTCAGAAATCTATATCAAGTATCCTGAATATGGCTATAAATATTTATATAGGAATAAAGTGACCTAAGATGGGGTGGTATGGCAGTAACACTAACATTTTTGTTGTTGTTCTGTCGTGGCTGACTCTTTCTGACCCCATGTGGAGTTTTCTGGGCAAAAATAGTGGAATGGTTTGCCATTTCCTTCTCACACTCATTTAGAAGCTCACTGGCCAAGAGATTAAATGACTTGTTCAGAATCACATAACTCATGTGAATTCCTAAGACAGAATTCAAATGCAGGTCTTTCTGATTCCAAATCCAGAGTTCTTCTCATTATGTCATGTATTAAAATAGTATCTTTCTGGAGATAATTGCTTAAATCAAAGTCACCATGATAGTATGAAAAGTTAATATTTATCTGAACTTTATTTTTGGCACCTTAAATCAACCGTTGATTTTTAAAGCAATGAATCTTACATCTGAACCTCTCCATGTCTCAGTGAGACCATGGGTGAAGTCTTCCTGCTTCTTGTCTACCATGCTAAGAGACACCATATATGTCCTAGGCATCCATTCTAAATATCTCTTACCTGGACTTAGGTTGGAGAACTCAAATCACAGGCCTCCAGAAAGGGTCATCACAAGGAGCATAAACTGGTGTAGAGGAGAGAGAGTAATTCTCTTCCCTTGGAAACAGGGATTGAGGAGGCGAATGGTTTGGCTATGGGCTGGCACAGCACCGTGTGCTGTAATAACTGGTGATACAAATACAATAGTGCAAAATTCTCGTCCTCAAGAAGCTTACATTTTACTGGGTGGAAATGAATAGAGAAAAATAGATATGAAATGAGGAGGTGGCTAAGAGAGCTACATGTGGCTCTGATTTTTCCTTTCTCTGGCCTGCTTTTTATTATAAAATAAATAAATATAAAATTAAGATATAGGTTCCAGAGAATTTCAATTTTAATTATTTTATATTTTAATTTATATTTTTATATTAAATTAAATTAAAATTAAAAATATATTATATTAAATTATATATTATATTACATATAATATATAATTATATTGTATTAAATTAAATTTTAATTCATTTTAATCATAACAATATATTTAATCATAAAAATATATTAAATTAAATTAAATTAAATTTTAATTAATTTTAATCATAACAATAGATTGTTGGAAGAGTTTTATTTGAGGAAATAAATCTTTTGCACCTTGAAAATCATACTTTGTTGTAATCTAACTGAAACTGTCCATTAACAACCTGTATTTAAATGTGTGCTAAGGCAATCTAAGCCACTAATAAGCATGATTACTATAG
>NC_058130.1:597057789-597171366 GCF_016433145.1 Gracilinanus agilis | reverse complement strand
GTTCCCCCCAACCTGGTTCCAGCCAGGTTTGGTCAGCTTAGCTGAGGACCTGAGGGTGGCTTTACTTGGGATCTCACAGCTAATCCAGGGATGGTTTCAGGATGCCAGGAGTCAACTCCACCCGAACAGGCGATCCAAGGTATCCAGGTAGGGAGAGAAAGTTTGCAATGCTGTCCACCAGATCACAAACTACTTCCCTACTCGGTGCTGCTCTGCAGGTCTGATGTCCTCTGCTGTAAGCCTTCTCCACTCTCAGGATCCCAGGGAATCTGGATACAACTCCCCTAGCCCTGAGATCTTCCAGGATCAGCAACAGTTTGTGCCAACCACCATGGAGTCCTTCTCAGGCACAAGCCACTTCCTCCTTCCCCTGCATTCCATTCAGAATGTCCATGACCGCCAGCGAAGGCTTTTCCTAGCCTGCTTACACACCTGCTTTTAAACTTATGCCTCTTACAGTGACTACGAGACTTTGGGCAGCTCATTACATATATATATATATATTATATACATATATAATATAATATATATAAATTTGCTAGATTATCTTCTTTCTTCCTAATTAAATGAATGTCATCTAACTGAATCAATTCCCATATATATATAAATATATATGTACACATATATAAATATTATATTTACATGTATATGCTTCACTTCCTCTGATAGAATGTAATTGCCCTGAAGGCATGAACTCTTTCAATTTTTCCTTTATAGCCCCAATATCTAGCATAGCTCCTGGACCATAATAAATGCTTAATAAATGCTTGTGGATTAATGACTAATTAAACCTCAAAGCTTTCTTAGTTCTAGTTCAGAAATAAAAATCACTCCCCATTCTTACTTAATAAGGCCCTTATGAGAATGAAGTGAAAAAAGAGATGTGGACATATAATGTGAACTGTAAAGGACTATAAAATATTACACATATGCATATATATGTACAATATATGCATATATTATTTTGGTCAATCAAGGGAATTGACTCAGATAAATGATTTTCATTTAATTAGGAAGAAAGAAGATAATCTAGCATATAGTACAGTAGAAAGAGCATTGGCTCTAGAGACAGAAAATCAGGGTTCAAATTCCTGCTCTGAAAGACATTATTTGTATAACTTTCAATAAATAATTGAATCTTTTAGGCCTCAGTTTTTTCAACTGGCAAGTGGGGAGATTAAATAAGATGCTTTCAGAGATTCCTTCTAGTTCTAGATCTGTGATCTGGGGCTTCCTTTGTATGTGCAGCAACACCTGTTATTGTTTCACTAAAGTAAAAATGACCAACTCTAGCTTGGTTTACCCCTAAAGAAGATATGAGTTTCAAGGGTAGCTGGGTGGCACAATGGATAGAGGGCAAGGACTGGAGTCAGGAAGATCTGAGTTCAAATCTAGCCTTGGATACTTATTAGCTGTGTGACCCTGAGCAAGTCACTTAGTCCCATCAAGAAAGAAGGAATTGGCATCTGTGTTTTGAATTGATGGTTCATGGGACCTGGCACATGTTGTTGTCATTCAGTTATTTCAGTAATGTCTGCCTCTTCATGACCCCATTTGGAGTTTTCATAATGGTGAAGTTACTGGATTGGTTTGTCATTTCCTTTTCTAGCTCATTTTAGAGATGAGGAAACCAAGGCAAAAATGGGTAAAGTGATTTGCTCAGGGTCACACAGCTAGTAAACGTCTTAGGGCAAATTTGTACTCAGATTCTCCTGAGTTTTGACCTGTTACTGTATCCAGTTGCCATCTAACTGCCCTACCTTCACAAAGAAGGTACTTCATAAATGTTTATTGATGGATTGATTTAGCGCTGTACACAAATATGTGAACACATTATTTGAAATACTTACTGTTATTGTACTTCTAAATCCCCAAATATCCTTGTTCCTGAAAGAATCAGAGATATCCTGAAAAACCATAACAATTACCGAATTACTGCCCCCACCCTTCTACTCCCACTGTGCACACAACACTAGCCCTTCCAAAAAACCTGTACCATGTACTTTCCTCAGGAAAGATGAGGACTCTTCTTGGGTAATATACAATTCCTGCCCTCCTT
Source organism: Gracilinanus agilis (assembly GCF_016433145.1). NCBI lineage: Eukaryota > Metazoa > Chordata > Mammalia > Didelphimorphia > Didelphidae > Gracilinanus > Gracilinanus agilis. The sequence goes on along the minus strand of NC_058130.1, from coordinate 597,169,307 downwards.
TGCCCTGTTCTACCCACACCCCACTCTTATGGAACAACTTAATTGAGTCACACTAATTCTTTCTCCAAACTTGCTTGGCTCTTGACTGAATTTTTTAGGACAGCGTTGGCAAGTATTGGCACACATGCTGAGCCGGTGGGTGTGGAGAACTGTTATGTTCCCCCTCTTCTCAACACCCAAGGACATTTTTTCCATGTCCCACCCCCTCTGCCCAGTCTCCCAAAGGAAGAACTTCCTCCCTTCACTCTCTAGGGTAATGCAGGGGGACTCACAGGCAGCTTGAAGTTGCAGTTTGGGCACACACAATCTTGAAAACCTTCGCCAAAGCTGTCCTAGGGTGACTTACTCAACTAACAAGCAAGTAAGTGGATCATTAAGAGAACAACCTTTTTGGAGGAGAAAAAGAGAGATGTTCTTCCTTGACTGAATGACTTGGTTATTGGATTTTTGAAAACTGGTCTTGTTTTACTGTTTTATTGCAGGGCACTTATTTAAAGGCTTTCTTTTCCAACCAGCACTGATGCAAACATCTTCTTTTATGAATTGGTTACCTTCCTCCAGGAAGGTAGTTCACCTTATTAATGGTTTCTTGAGCTCCCAGGCTGGCCAGAATAAAGGGGCATGGATGGCAGCAGCCCTCCCCAGAAACCTGAAACTTGACCAAGAGAGTTTGGGGTTTGATTTCAGTATATTGCCATTCCCTTTTTATGAAGCATCTGTGAAACTTGGGAAAGTGCAAGAATGCTTTTAAAAGTATGGCTCATGACCAAGGAAGGAATTGTTGAAAGTCAAAAGTGTAATGGAGCCTGGAAACTCTTGAACAGATGTAGCAGGTGTAAACATGTTTCCTTATCTTGGTGCCTGGATTTTACATCCTCCTACAAGATTTTCTGTATTACAGAAAAAGGTTATCTGTACAGATGGTAAACTGCTAAAATGCCCAGAAGGTTCAAGCTCATCTGTGCTTGTGAAGACAGGGAGGATTCTGCGTGGTTTGACTCACAGGTGTTTGGAAAGCTCAGAATTAGTTTCAGGTTCTTTGGTTTTGCTTTGTTTTAACAGATGCCTCAGGTTATATATCCGAAGTATTCAGAATCCACTCTTTGTAGTATCCAAGTGTTTAAAACCAGGAAGAGCTGTCCCTAGAGCAAAGAGGTGGGCCTGAGCTGTTGGCACAGAGCTGGAGTCATTATAAATGGAGGCTCTGGGCCACTGCTGCCCCTGGACTGCTGCTGCTGTTCTCTTCCTGACTCACTGAACTGCTTCTGGTCACTGGCTCACTGCTCCCCTGCCCATCTCTGTGGCGATCACACATTCTTTTTGGCAGAGTAATTCCATTACTTCTTCCATGTAACATCCCTGGATCCTGCCACCATCTCTGTCAGCCTGTGGCAACAGCAGGTGCAAACAGAAGATGACCACATGCTTTTAGGCATTATCTTGGAAAAAAGCAGCAGGATTAGGAAGGGGGGACCAAAAGGTGAAGAGTAGGGATAGGGCAGCAGCAGAAATAAAGGAAGAAAATGGTGGTATCATAGGCAGGGCTGGACCATTGAATATTCAGACAATTGGTGGCATTTGTTTTTTCTGTCTTTCCACTTCACCTTCTATGATTCCTCTATCTTTTCTAGATTTTTCCCAGGGCTTATTCTGTATTTTATTCTATGAGATTTTGCCCTTAGCTAGCAGAATTAGTTGCTAACTTCTAAAATATTGATCTCTCCTGAGGTACTTGGACTTAAACACAATAGAAGCTTAATAAATGTTTGGAGTTTTTTTTTTTCTTTTCCTCCTCAAATCTTTACATATAGGTAGTCACCTACTAACTAGGGCTAAAACTGGAATCAGGTGATAGTAAAAGGAAGCATAGAGTAGCCCAAATACTGGACATTTTGGGGATACACTCTAGAAAATTCCATAAAATTTATTTCCAAAATTTAGGGCATACCTTTGCAGAGTTCTGGCTGATAACTCACGCCTAGTATCATAAGCAGCACTGTCAATCTTCCTTTTCATGATGGGCAACAGTGGCCGATTGGGTCTAACTATATTAGCTTATTTTCCTAGTAGCATAAGCCACCTGTGAGCCTGCTTGAGCCATGAAGGGGGAAGGCCACAGCTGGTAAATGATTGAGCCAACTTTCTCATAAAGGAGATAGGATGGATATTGGGCTGGGGTGTGGACTATGAACCAACTGGCACTAAGGCCAAATCCTGCCTTGATTCCTAACTCACTGTCATCTAAAACAAATAATTTCCCTGCTCTGTGCCTCAGTCTCCCCATCTGTAAAATAAAGGTGATGTTTTTGACCTTTTTTAGATGTATCTTATGGACCCATTTCAAAGGTGTATGAGTCAGGAAACAAATAGTTGGCTCAATGGATTGAGAGCCATGTTTAGAGGTGGGAGGACCTAAGTTCAAAACTGACCTCTGTAGTATACACCTCACACACTGCCTAGATGTGTGACCCAGGACAATTAAGTCACTTAATCCCAATTTCCTAACCCTTGCTGCACTTCTTTCTTTGAAGTGATACTAAGACAGAAGGTCAGAGAAAGAAAGGAAGGGGAAAAAAAAGAAACTTGTGGATCATTTAGCCCTGACACCTATATACAGCTAATATGTACATCAGTACATTCATTTTAGCTTCCTATTTAGATTGTGATCTCCATGAGGAGTAGGATTATCTTTTACCTTTCTTTGTACTGTTATAGCACAATGCCTGGCGCATATCAGGAGCTTGATAAATATTTACTGACAGATTGACATCTCATTTCCCAGATAAGGAACCTGAGGACCAGGAGAGCAAAATAACCCCGACAAAATAAAGATGAAAGTACATGACATCAAAATAGGACATCAAAAAAGGGACATGATTTTTCCAAGTTTTTTTTCTGTGCACATGTATTAATTCCTTCAATATTTCAGTAGACTTCTGTTGTCATTGGCATTGTAAGGGTTAAAATAGGGGTTTTGAGAAAATAAGAGAGCAGCTTTTAATAACTTAATTTTTAAAGAGAATATAGTAGAATTGTATATTATTATCTCTCTAAGCCAGGAAAAAGAAAACTTCTAGCAGCTTTTAATAATTAACAATTTATTTTAATTAAAATAGAAATAGTAAAAGAATATAGCAAAATGAATCTAGTAAAGGAGAGAAAAATAGTTAAGAGGTAGAGAAAGAAAATTTTCTAATGTCTATACTAGTTATCCCATAACTGCCTATAACTACCGCTATTAACAACCACCCCACAAAATTCCAACCCAATCCAGCCCAATCAAAACCAACCCAAACAGTGTTTAATTCAACCCCAATTAGTTTGGTCAATGAAGACCAGCCACTTTCCAAAAAGTCCAAAGAAGGAGAAAAAACCTAACTGCCCAAAGAAAAAGACAAAAACGCAAAGGGCAAAAAGCCCTCTAAAGGCTAAAGCCAAAAGCCCTCTCAGTAAGCTCAGGCCCACCTTTGTATTCCAGCAACTAAATGCCAACCACCAGAACTAATCACCAACCCATACCACCAGCAATCAACCCCCAAAGACCAACTCATGCCCAGCAGCCAACTTCTAGCAACTGGCAGCCCTAACTGTCAGCAACTCACAGCCTGACCAACCCAAGCTTGACTCCTTTTATAACCTCCTCCTACCTCACTTCCTGTCTCTATGGTTCCTCCTTCCTATCTCTATGATTTCTACTTCCTGTCACTGTGGGCTGGTTAATCCCTATACATCTTTATGATAAGAGGACCTCCAGGTCCCCTGTTAAATTAAAAAAGAAATAAAGAATTCCTTTTTATAGCATGGACCCTTCACTGATAAAGGTAAGAGGCAGTTATAGTAAAATGAATAGAATTCAATCAGAAAGACCTGGGTTCAAATTTATCTTCAGATATTTCCAGTTGTGTGACCCTAAGCAAGTCACTTAACCCAAACTGTCTAGCCCATAGTACTCTTTTGCCTAGTATCAAAGCTAAGACAGAAGGTAAGGGTTAAAATAAAACACAGAGAAACTTATTATAGTCACTTACTATCTATATGACCCTGAATGACTTTTCTGAGCTTCATCTGTAAAATGAGAGGATAGGACTAAATTACCTCTATTCTTCCTTCCAACTCTGAAGGTATGATTCTATTGCTATGATCTTTCCACACCATCTCATTCTGTGTGATCTTTATCTATGTCATTCAATAATCCTCCCTAGAGGACCCACTCAATGATGCTAACGGGTTCCCTCAGGTCCTTTTACAATATTTTATTCTATTTTTAGAAATGTAGAATATTTCATGAATACCAAGGTAACAATCAGGGAGTCCATCTATTATCTTTCATTCTCACTTCATAACCCACTCACCTTTTTCAGGCACACAGGTCCCCAGAGAGGTTTTGTAGCCTACTTATCATGCACATCTTTGTTGCAGTCAACCTAGAGTGGTGCCAACAGGGCTTTGTCTCAGACTGCCAAAATTGAGAGGGTACTCACAGTACTTCTAATCCTCCAGCAGCATAGAAAAAAAAATTGAGTTTATCACCCAGTTAACAAGAATAATGAGTTAACATAGGAAGCTACCAGATGTCAAATGCTTCTTCCCTTGGGCTGCCTCACACTGCAGGTGAACTACTCCTACTCACTCTCTTCCATGACAGAACCATTTTGCTCATTGTTGATAATACTCTGAAACTCACGTAGGTCCATCAGGTCATTCCATTGACTTCTGGGGGCGCTTGAGATTTTTGCTCTTTAGAGATTCCAGTATTTCATGATGATTCACAGGTATAAAATATCATTGAGACAATATTGATGTTTAAATTGAATTCAATTTAACACAATATTTATTAAGCATTTATTTCTCTGGCTTAGTGGAGCCTGGAGTCAGTAAGACCTGAATTCAAATGTGGCCTCATACACTTTTGGCTGTGTGACCCTGAGCAAGTCACATAACTTCTGTTTCCCTAAATCCACTGGAGAAGAAAATGGTAAGCCACTCCAGAGTACAGTATTTGCCAAGATAATCCTATGAATAGTATTGACATGATATAATACACGGGGTCATGAAGAGTCAGACACAACTGAACAACTTAACAGCAAAAAATGTATGCAAATAAATACATTCAAAGTACATAAAGAGTAAACGAGTAAACTTAAGAGAGATGGAGTACTGGAGATGTTTGGGAAAAACCTCATGTAGAAGGCAGAACTTGATTTCTAAAGGAAGCTAAAAATGATCTGAGGTGGAGATGAAGAATAAGTGCACTATAGACACAGGAGACTATTTTAATCAATCAATAAATTAGTAAATATTTATTAAGCATTCACTATATGCTAAGCTCTGCGGGTACAAAAAGAGGCAAAAGATAGTTCTTGCCCTCAAGGAGCTTACAATCTACTTATATAATGATCTGTTTGTACAAAGGCACCAGAGATGAAAATGGAATATTGTATATGAGGAATAACAAGAAGGCAAGTTTGACTTGAACAAAGAGTGCATATGGGCATATTATGAAATGAAGCAAGAGGCAGCCAGATTATAGAGAGTTTAAAATTCCCTTAAAATGGGATTTGGGGACAGAGAGAAGTTTGGAATCATTTAAAGAGTGGCATACTTTTCCAAGTAGAATCCAGTTTGATCTCCTCCTCCTATTCAGTTATGGATATGCATTTAATATCTGAACCACCTAGACAATATATATGTTATATATATATTATTTATTTATATTTAAATATCACTACATTATATGTATATATACATAAATATGTATATATACATACACACACATATATATATATATTGATAACCTAATTCAGTACCTGGCCCATATAGACTGCTACATCTTGTTGTCAAGATAAAATGAATGGTGAGCATTCTTAATCTGCTAAATTTGGGGACCCTTTTAGGTTCAGACTCAGACCAAATAATCCTCTAGTCCATTCCTCATGTCCCTGGATTAGCCTTTAATTCAGCTTTTCTCTATCTTTCCCCTTTTCCTGTTCAGGACTCTAAAGCACTCTTGTATACATAACCATTCATTATTTTGTATTATAGTTATTTATTCGTCCTTTTACTAGGTGGCATGTTACATAAGAGCAGAGACCATTTCTGATTTAGGCCTTTTCCCTCCTTTACACAACAAACACCTACCCCACCCCACCCCCCAAAAAAGGTGTATATACAGAGAAACATTTAATATATTGGGTAGTGAAGAATGATAATGCTTTGGAAATACAAAAGTCCCAGGAATGCCTTGAGCCTTTCTCCACTGCCTTTATTTTAAGGAGGTCAAGAAGATCAAGGATTATTTTGTTAATCTCTTTAAGGCTCTACAACTAGGGCAAGAATTATTCTTTGAGCTTTTAGGAGAAATGATACTCCATAATGCAAAAATACAATAAGAGGATGATAAAGCACCACCATTAAGTGTCACTAACCCCCTTTTACAACTAGGAAATAATAGCAACATTTTCCCCCCAAACAGACCCCATCTCAAGAAGGAGGCAACTCCAGAGAGGAATAAGAGATAAAACACAGAGGGAAACTGGCATTAGGAAGTTTTTCCAGTTGGGTCAGTGACGATGAACTCTTTTGGCTTCCTGAGTATCAAAGCGGGAGCCTGCCCTCAGCTAGGCTGGAGAGGGAAGGAGAGGAGGAGCCGTCTCACCAAACAATGCTTAGACCAGAGCCCCTCAGCTACTGTGTTTGCCTGCGAGCTGCTCAGAGGGCCCCGTTTCCTGGCAACCGGCCACTGAGTCTTCCCTCTGTGGAGGCTCATCCGCCCCTAGAGGGAGCCCATTGGCTGTCAGCCTCCTACAGAGTCCTGTGTTTAACTAGCTCCCTTTGGGACCGCAGGCTGGCGCTCTCTGAGAGCACAATTAGAGCACCTGTCTGGAGGATTAGCGGGAGGCAGGTAGTGGGTTGGTGAAGCATAGCCATGGCCATCCTGGACTAAAACGTCAGTGATAGCTGATGGATGGTTAGAGATTATTCCTTGCGCGTTTCGGGTGTAAATGCAGGCAGGATAGAAACAATTCAGAAAAGCTTCTGCTCTGTAACATCCCTGTATCTAGTTATCATGTTAGTTTTCTTTTATAAGCTTAAACCAAGTCAGTCACTTCTCGCTGTAGTTTGAAATTTCACCCTGAGGCTGGGTTTTATTTTCAGAAAACGATGTGTGTAATTTTACCTTTCCATTTAGGTGCTTTCTAAAAATCACTATTTTATACTTTCCAATCCTGGAGAAGTTCAGGTGTGTTGTTTTCCTGTAACTGTAAGCTGACCCCAACATGCCCTACAGCCTAGTTCAGGTTGCTGGGAATAGCAATTATAGTACAATGGCGAAAAAGCGGGCTGGGAAATTTCAACTCTGAGATATGAAGCCACCTGTAGGTACCTGTTGTAAATACCTAAATTGTCAATGTCCTGCCACGTCCAGCTCTTGGTGACTCCATTTGGGGTTTTCTTGGCAAAGAAATTGGAGTGTTTGCCACTTGCCTCTTCAGCAGCTCACTTTTGCAGATCAGGAAAATGAGGCAAACAGGGTTAAGTGATTTTCTCAGGGTCAAAGAGCTAGTAAGTCTATGAGGCCAGATTCGAATTCAGAAAGATGACTTTCTGACTCTAGGCCTGTTATTCTATCCACTTCACCACCTAGATGCCTCTAAATACTAAGATCAATAAGGAAATAGAAGAGAAGATTTCTCCTTTGCATGGCCTACTCATGGCCTTGATTTTCCTCATTACCTAAGATTCTGTATAGCTTCTGCTTTCCTACTTCCACCATTTCAAAGATTCAAAGAAGTTCTCCATTTTAAAGGATCCAGTTAACATCAAGTCATAAAAACTCAAGGAAAGGAGCATAACTTTTGAACCAACCAGTTGCAACAGTGCACAGAGGAGAGCTCTTCCAAAACCTACCCAGCAACCAAAATACTCATACTGGCTGAAAAGAAGGCTTGAAAAGAAAAGAAGAAACTAACAAGATTCACTTTGCCTCTAGCCAAGTTCATGTCAAAACTTAGCTGTGGGAAGAATCCCAGTGCTTTAGGGCTTACCCCACCCCCACCCCCACCTTTTTGTTTCTCACACTTTCATTTATTCTTTCAGAGTTCCAGAAAGTACCAAATTCTGTTTAGGCCAAAACAGCTTCAAAGGTTTCACAGAGAAAACAGTCAGTGGCTTGAATCAAGGCAAGAGAGCTTGAAAGGAAAAGCCAAGAAGTTCTCTCTGTGTATATATGTGTGCATGAACATGTTCGCACACATGTTTTTAACATTAATTTTCCTAACAACTCAACAGGAGGGAGTAGGATGATTTGTGAATTTCAAAAATATGTTTCTTCTTTTGTAAATCTATTCAGCTCTGTGAATCTCTAAAAGGCAAATACAGTTCCTAATTTCTGGGACTCTGTTGAACAAGGTTGAAATCCTCTGTATCTTGAAAGTTCCTTGTACCCTCTGACACTGCAATCCAGCCTTTGAATGGAGTAGCAGTATCTATTCTCCCTTCTCAGATGGGAATAAAACTTCCCCATCCTGTGGATAGACAAACTTTATCACTAAGGAGGGGGCATCTGGTCTTATGGCAAGGTTTTCCCTTAAGTGCTTGCTTCTTCCATTCTTCAGTAATTACTTGCATATGGGAAATAAAATCTTTCATTTGAGTCCATGGTGTTGCAATCAGGATCTGGCTATACCAAACTGCCAAGGACTATGTAAATGAAATGATGGCAAATTTACAAAAACAAACAAACAAAACAAACAAACAAAAACAAGTAAGAGAGAAAGACACATTGACAATGATGTTTTCCCTTCTTAAGAAAAATAAACAAAAACTTTCCTTGGTCTTGTTATTTGCATGAGATTTCTCAAATTCACTCTCATTTTTTATGATTGGATGGCATTAGGTGCCATTCAGCTAATTATAAGTCTTCTTTCTATCTTGTTTTTGAAAAAATAATTTTCTTTGATGTATTAAGCTTCAGGAAAAAGGAAACCTTCCTTTTTAAACTAGTTATTTGATTAAGAGTGGTACCTCATTATGTACTATTTTGAAGATAACCAAAGGAGAAAATTGAACAGTAACTCTGTTCTTCTCTGCGTGTAAAAACTGAGTTTGTTGATATGGCTCCAGGATGTAAGAAAATCCACATTCCAGAAGAAAGGAAATTAAAATTATCTTTCCCTCTCCTTGGCTTTTGCAAAAGACCCATCCCTTCACTTTGCCCTCCCTTTCACCTTGACTTCCATAACACCTGGAGCTTGTTATTGCTTCATTGTTTTTTTTTTAACCCTTACCTTTCACTTTATAATCAATACTATGTATTGGTTCAAGGTAGAAAAATGGTAAGGGCTAGGCAATGGTGGTTAAGTGACTTGTTCAGGGTCACCCAACTTGGAGGTGTCTGAGGCTAAATTTTTTTTCCATTTATTAATATTTATTTTTTAGAAAAGTTAACATGGTTACATGATTTATGCTCTTACTTTCCCCTTCTCCCCCCAATCTCCCCCCCTCCCATGGCCGATATGCATTTCTACTGGTTTTAACATGTGTCATTGATCAAGACTTATTTACATATTATTGATAGTTGCTTTGGTGTGATCATTTTGAGTCTACATCCCCAATCATGTCCACATCAACCCATGTGTTCAAGTAGTTGCTTTTCTTCTGTGTTTCCTCTCCTGCAGTTCTTCCTCTGAATGTGGGTAGCGTTCTTTACCACAAGTCCCTCAGAATTGTCCCAAGTCATTGCATTGCTGCCAGTACAGAAGTCCATTACATTCGATTTTACCACAATGTATGGGTCTTTGTGTACAATGTTCTTCTGGCTCTGCTCCTTTCGCTCTGCATCAATTCCTGGAGGTCTTTCCAGTTCACATGGAATTCTGAGGCTAAATTTTAACCCAGGATCTTCCATCTCTAGGTTTCGCTCTCAATCCACTGAGCTACCTTAATGATGATCTCATTCTTTAAAATGTGAAAGAAATAAGGAGAGATCTAACTGTATCCCTGATTCTGACCCATAAGGAGGAACTGGTTGTTAACATAGAAATGATGCAGACCTTGGCAGAAAGTGAAAAGTCTCTCATTGAATTTTTAGAGGAAAAGGAGAGAACTCTGGAAATAATCTGAACAATATGTCAATATGTATATTTATAATCTATATCACTAGCTATCGATCAATTGATTGATACCCAGATCTTGGGAAAGTAGAATTCAGGTAGTTAAGAGGAAGAAGGAAAACAAAATTCGCCAGGGTAATTATCCAAGATGAGTGGGAAATGACAATGATATTTTCAAATGATCTCAGTGAAGAAGAAAAGGAGAGAGCTTTTCAAAGTGATAAATGTGGATGCCCATGACCACCTTAGATTTTTTCGACATAACTAAAATGGAAGCAAAGATGGGTAATCTATATTCCAATCAAATTGGCCCTCTCACCTTTGCCCAAATATTAAACATTCTACCTCCTGTCTGGGTGTCTTTGTGTAGGCCATTCTCTCATGCTTGAATTCCTCTCCTTTCTAACATCTGTCTCTTAAAATCCCTAATTTCTTTCAAGTCTCAACTAAAATGCCACCTAATACATAAAGTCTATAATCTTAACTCTCATCTCCATTTTCCTACTGACTTATCCACCCATTATCCTAACTCATTCTCTGAAATTATTTACATTTTTGTTGTATTTACTTATTTGTGTTCTTATTATTTCCTCCAATAAAATGTACACAATTGAGAGAAGGGATTACTTTGTTTCTGTCTCCATAGCCCCAGCCTAAGCACTGTCTAGTATATAGTAGTCATTTAATAAGTGCTTAAGAAAGAAAAGAAAGATGGCTCAATAAAATTGAAGATGGACCACACTACTCATCTATCAGAAAAGGTTAAAACAAAGTGCAGAGGAAAACGCTTTTTTGTTTGTTTTTGATAGACTATACATGTTTATAATGAAGTCGTTTTTTTTTTCATTTTTTTTATCATTCAATGAGGGTTCGGTGGAAGGGACAGATTATATATGAATGTAAAAATAAAGAAATGCATTCTTTTAAAGATGAAGGAGGAAAAGAAGGAAGGGAAGAAAGAAGGAAGGGAGGGAGGGAAGGAGGGAGCTGAATGTTATGGTTTCACAAAAGTTTTAGTGGTAATGAGACTTAAACAGAGGATGGTGATAAATGCTAATGACAAATCATAAAATGCTAAAGGGATTAAAAAGCTATGTTTGGGGAACAAGGGAAAAACCAAAGACCTTCTAGGAGTATTGCTCACAGGATCATAGATCCAGAGTTAGAAGGGAACACAAACATTATATGGTCCAACTCTGTCATTTTAAAATTGAGGAAAATAAGGCCACCCCAAAATCAAAACACAACCCAGATGACTTGTAACATTCCTTATAGGTATTGATTATAAGAAGCAAGATTTAAATTTACACCCTCTGATTCTCAAGCCAAGCCTTTTCCCATTGTGTCATATCACATCATGAGAGCCAGACTGATAATAGATGGTGAGAAGACAGAATCATTTAAGTTTAATTTTTCTTCTGCTTCCTCTACCAAGATGACTGATGTATAGACCAAGAAACTGAAATAAAAAAATTGTTAGTAGAGAATGGAAAACCAAGATAAATAAGAATTAATTGCCTTCAATGACTTCAAATTACTAGAACTAGTCAAACTTTATCCTAGAGTATGCAAAGGACTGATGTGATTATTTAGTAACCATTAATTACATGATATTTGCCCACAAGAGGGATTATATAAGAATGGAGAAGGGTAAGAGCTACAGATTAAAAAACAACAACAACAACAAGAGAAAACAGGAAACAACAAGAACACAAATAAGAAAACACAAAATATATACAAATTATTTCAGGGGAGGGGTTGTGATAGTAGAAAGGGGAAGGCGGAGTTAAGACTATAGACTTTGTATATGAAGTGGTATTTAAGTTGAAACTTGAAGGAAATTAAGGATTTTAAGAGACAGAAGTTAGGAAGGAGAGAAATTCAAGTCTGAGAGGATAGCCTACACAAAGACACCCAGACAGGAACTAGAATGTTTTATGTATAGCAAAGGCAAAAGGACTGATTTGATTGAAATGTAGATTACCTATCTCTGCTTCCATCTTAGTTGTGTCTTTAAAAAAATCTAAAGAGGCCTTAGGTATATATTCCAGTGACCTCAACTTGTACTTCTGATAGAATTCTAGAAAACATTATTAAATGATCTAAATGCATCATGAGCTCCTAAAAAGAACAGTGGTTACTGAAACTCAACATAACTTTATAAAGAAAAGGCCATTCTGAATTATTTTTATTTGCTTTTTTGATAGGACAACTAGAGAAAATTCAAGAGAATATTGGAGATAAAGTACTAAATATGAGATAATAAATTTTATTATGTTCTAGAAACTATGTTAAGTTTGGGGAATATAAATAGAAACATAAAAGGATGATACCTCTTGCTTTCAGGAGTTTATATTCTAATGGGAGGAGACACCATATAAAAACATACAAAGTTTAGTCATTAATAACTTTATGTTACCTTGAAAGAAAGGCAGCTAAGTGGCATGGTGGATTAGAGCACTGGGCCTAGAGTCAGAGAGACCAGTTCAAATCCACCCTCAGATACTTGCTAGCTGTGACCCTAAGCAAGTCCCTTAAACCTGTTTGTCTCAGTTTCCTCATCTATATAATGATCTGGAGAAAGAAATGGAAACCATCTCAATATCTTTGCCAAGAAAACCTCAAATGGGGTCACAAAAAATCAGACAACTAAAATAATGAAAAACTTAAAAGGAGATCTCCAGTGGTTTCCCCGTAGTGAGCTGTCCTTGACCATATTCTATTCAATATTTTTATCAATGATTTGGAGGATTATCTAGATATCAAGTTTGTCAAAACTCTGTAATGACTAAGAGAGACCATAGTTATAAAAATAATGTGATTGAAGCAAAATGTATCTAGGAGCATATAGGTACTTTTCCCTGTAATTTTTTATGATTATGAAATAGTATTTAATCTTGTTCTTGTTTCGCTAAAGAACTAATCCATTCTGGAACTTCATTCTTCCAATAAGATATTCCATGGTCTGGTGTATAGGTTAGTGGTATTCCACACTTCTAGACTCCTGACTAGCTTTGCATCAAAAAACCTTAGAGATGGCAACACTCCAGTTAATGACCCACACCCACACCGCCACCCTCAAGGAGAGAAATCTGACTACTTATTGCCTACAGATTATCAATGGAAAAAAAAATTCCCCTTTTCTTCTTGTTTCGCTATTGCTTCCTTTTCTTGTCAATCTAAAGCAAAACAAAGAGAGAAAAATAATGTATCAGCAATCTTCCAAAATATCTTTTTCTAACCAAGAAAAAGCAACTTTCTCCTTTTAAGGCAATAATCATTCTTGTTCTTTGATTCCAGAACTGATGACACATTTAACCATATTACTTCCCTTGCTCAAAAAGCTTCAGGAGCTCCCTATTGCCTCTAAAATAAAATATAAACTCTTTTCTTCTATTTAAAATCATGCACACTTGGGATCCAACTTATCTTACCAAGCTGCTTTCAATTACTTCCTTTCATGATCTTTATGGTCAAGTCAAACTATACTATATTATTTGTTCAAGGCATCCTACTGCCTATGTGGCTTTATATTGACTGTTCTTTATGTCTGAAATATACTCCCCAGTCCTCTCTTAGTACTGGTAGATCCCTTCATCAAGGCTTAGTTCATTTGCCATTTCCCACAAGAGAATTTCTAATTTTTCCAGTTGTCTGAATCCTCACACACACACACACACACACACACACACACACACACACACACACACATACATATATGTATCTATCTTGAAGAGATACATATTTGTATCCATGCATGTGAATACAATATTTATATGTATAGATACATAGTAATGTGTCGACATTGTGTTTACATACCTGTGAACACAGAATGTTAGCTCCCTGAGGAGAGGGACTGACTTACTTTCTTATTTGTTGTTGTTGTGCACAGATACTGGTACAAGGTAGTTATTTACTAAATTCATTTTGATTGTTTGATTTCTTTAAAAAATGATATCGAATGGTTCACAATCAGATCTCCTTTCTCCAGGATGTAATATTTAATTATTGTTTTTTAAACCCTTACCTTTTGTACTAGAACCAATACAAGTATTGGTTCCAAGGCAGAAGAACAGTAAGGGCAAGTCGGTTGAAGCTAAATGACTTGTCCAGGGTCATATTATTAGGGACTGCTTGAGGTCAGGTTTGAGCCCAGGTCCTTCTACTTCCAGGATTGGCACTTTATCCACCTAGCCACCTAGCTGCCCCTTGATGTAATATTTTTAAACCTGGCTAGCAAAATGTTTAAAGAAATGTTTAAGAGATTTCTTCACACATAAGGAGAAAAAATGAAAGAAATAGAAAAAAAGGAAGGAAATTTGGATATAGCATCTTTTGTCATTCAAATATGAACTTTTTCATGGCCTTCAGTTTCTATTATTTTATTATAGCAGATAGAAAGACATTTAAACCAGTGATTTTGGTTTAGATTTACTTTTCAAATTTAGATGAGGAGTTATAGGGGCCAGATGTATATTATGAGTCTGCTTTGAATGGTATAGCCAGAAGGGAATCTTAATAAATTACTACAAACCTATGGTAGAGCTTTATAGATGGCAGTGGAAATGTGTACACTAAGTTTACTATAGTAGTGTTGAGGTGGGTACCTCTAGTAGGTAAATAGAAGTAAATGTTTCAGATTGGCTGATGGAACAGGATATAGGAGATTGGAATCAGTGCTCTCTCTTTGTTCTTTCTGTCTATATTCCCTGCAAGATCCTGACTCCCTCCTCTGAAGAGAGATAGTTCCATTTTCTCCTGCCAAAATTTGCTTCTCTGATTATCTCATGGCAAAGTAAAGGAAAGCCACACTCTACTGCTGATTTCATGGATTTAGAATAGGAGAGAAATGAGTTCTTCTGTTTCCGGGATGTGCTGGAGCTAGCTCAAATCAACTCTCAAGAAGTGATTTGCTAAATTTTCATTGTGAGCATTGCACCTCAGAAATCAGCAATTGCTACAATCTAACGCTTGTTTTTATTATTTTGTTGATTATCTAAACCTTAGAAAGTGATAGATAAAACACAGATTAAACATAAAAGTGTGTCATGCATTTTTTTTGACTGGAGAGTCAGTAGTTAAATATTTACAAGCACACCCCTAATTTAGTCTAGTCTTTTCATATTACAAATTAAGTTTCAGATAAGTAAGATGGTCACCCATGGTCACACAGCTGGGAGAGCCAAGTTTCATTCAATCTTTTTGATTCCTGTTTCAGTGTAAATCTCATCATGTTGGATCTGCTTCATCACTACCCATGAAACTCTTTAATATGCTTACAAAATGTGAGTTTAAGAAGAGATTGTAGTATACCTGGGGATGGGAAGAGAAAATTTTACTTCTCTCGGGAGAAGCAACTAGAGAACACAATAATATATCATTGAATCTGGAACCTCAAAGACCTTCAACTTACTAACAAACTCCACAATGATTAACCATGAAGCCATCCTTCTTCTGGTACCAATTCAATATAAAGTTTGATATAAATTTGAAGAAAGGAGAATGACTCATTTCCCAAAGCTGGGAAATTATAGAAGAACTGAGAGTATGTGTGATTCAAATAAGATTGGTTTGGGGCATGAGGGGGAACCAGCATTACCCTTCACTATGTCCATGGACAAGGCTATAATATTTTATGACCTAATTGGGAGAACCACCCTACACATAAATACCAGTGGCTAGATGGCACAGCAAATAAAGTGCTAGGCCTAAAGTCAGGAAGATTCATCTTCTTGAGTTCCGATCTGGCCTCAGACAGTTTGTTGCTGTGTTATCCCGGGAAAATCATTTTTAACCCTGTTTGCCTCAGTTCCTTATTTGTAAAATAAAATTACTAAACAAACAAAACACACACATACACACATACACACATACACACACACACACACACACACAGTGTGTGTGAAAGGGTACAATTGAAGCAGCAAACCTGAGCCTGAGAGATCTTCTAGTCTTGCCATCTCCAGGTTTCCAGGTTTGCCACTCTTGGGAGAGATTGTATTTGATCTTAACTTCCTGAATTTTATTAAAAGGAAAGTCAAGCTTTTCGTGTATA
Source organism: Gracilinanus agilis (assembly GCF_016433145.1). Classification (NCBI taxonomy): domain Eukaryota; kingdom Metazoa; phylum Chordata; class Mammalia; order Didelphimorphia; family Didelphidae; genus Gracilinanus; species Gracilinanus agilis. Next base: position 597,153,140 of record NC_058130.1, on the reverse strand, counting down.
GACACTGGTCTACTATGACATAAGTTTTGCCATGAGTGGAAAAAAGCCCTGGGAAATAATTGTTCTTAGCTCTCCTCTGGAAGCAACTAGAGGAACCTGACCCAGGATTTAGACTTCATCTGCTATTGGGGTTTGGGGGTTGGCAGCATGATATTTAGGCTGAGAAGAGTTGCTTGAGCTGAGAAACAACCATATTGGGTACACTGATAATATTTCCTTTTCATTCATTTCTAATCATCTTATTAAAGATATGTATGCAAATTTACATGCCTAAAATCTTTAAGGAAAGCATAGCAGAAATAGGACAAGAGTAAGGATTATAGAGTCCTAGATTTAGAGCTTGAGGAGACTCAAGAAGCCATTCAATTCTTTCATTTTAGAGATAAAGAAACTGCAGACCAAAGAGGTCACAAAGAGAGTAAGACTGAGAGTTAAAATTTGATTCCATGTCCTCGAGTCCTGATTGAGCGTACATTTCATTGTACCATGGAGTTTTCCAAAGCTGGATGGTGGTTAGGTTGTGATCTGATAAGACGATTTAATCAAAAGTATGTTAACTAAAGGAAAAGCAGCTCTACTCCAGAACAGGTAAGGTCAAGGGACAAGTGTCTGCTGCTAACTTTCTAATACCCTGAGATAGGCACACAGATCCAGGCTGATACTCCAAAGAATTGGGTGTGGCTACTTAATTAGCAGCATCCACTATGGCCTATTCTTTTTTTTTTTAAACCCTTACCTTTAGTCTTGAAGTCCATACTATGTATTAGCTCCAAGGCAGAAGAGTGGTAAGGGCTAGGCAATGGGGGTCAAGTGACTTGCCCATGGTCACACAGCTAGGAAGTGTCTGAGGCCAGATTTGAACCTAGGACCTCCTGTCTCTAGGCCTGACTCTCAATCCACTGAACCACCCAGCTGCTGCTACCATGGACTATTCTGTTGAAGAGCATCACTGTGAGTCCTAGTATCAAATGGGAGATGTAGTTTATTTTCTGTAGTAGAAACCCTGCAAACCTCATTGCATGAGGAGAACAAGAAGAGACCAAAAGACTCCATTATGCCTCTGTCTCTCTCATGAAAACCTAGGTTCTCTCCTTCACAACTATTCTTCCATTCTTTTCTTGAATATATTATCATAAACCTAACGTGGAAATGATGATATTTCATGGCAGTGGTAGTGACTTGAGGTTTTCTGTATCCCTGGGACAATGAAAATGAGAGTGGTAATAAGTCACTTTCAGAAATATCTGCAATCAGCACCAGACAAAGTACAATCACATTCTTCATCTGAGGACTATTTGTTGGCTTAAAAAGGGTGTCATTAAAATGATTGGATAAGATATGCCAAAATTAATCCTGACCTGGCTGATTACATCATGACTATATGCTCTGCTTCCTTTAGTTGTCGGTGTAGCCTGTGTAGATTATGGAAAGAGCATGCGGTAGAATGATATTAATAACGTAGAATGACTTTTTCATCCCCAAATTTAAAAGGCCATGCCCTTTCTTGTATGAAAAAAATTAGTAGTGATGACTAAAGGCAATGATCACATATCTTAAACATATGGAACAAAAGCATATATACCATATCATAGACACTACTGTGCTACCCTGCCCCTAATTGGAGAAGTATTCAACAACATTAACATGGGACTCTAGGATTTTAGATTTAGAACTGGAAGATATGTAGAGGTCATTTTGGTCCAATCTCTTATTTTACATATGAACAAACTGAGGTCCAGATAGGTCAAGTCACTTCCACAAGGTCTTACATATAGTAAATGGCAAAACCAGGGTTTGAATCCAGGTCCTGTGACTCCAAATCCATTTGTCTTTCAAGTGACCTAGTCCACTGGGATTTTGTTCCCAAGCTAATAGTTAAAAAAAACAAAACCAAATATGAGAAAATTGAATTTGAATTCCAAAGAAAAACTCCCCATAAGGTATTATTAATATTCCCAATATAATGGAAAAACAAAAAAAATCCCAGAATGCCTGACCCCAGAGTTACTGGTCTGATATAATGGCATCCTATGATTAGCAATGCAAACCATTTGGAGAAGTTACATTGGGTATGAAATTGCTTACAGCGACTTGTGTTCGGAAGGGGCTGCTAAAGGTCCTTATTATGGCCAAACAACAAGGTCCCTGAACTTGAAGTCAGAAGATCCAATTTTGGATTCTGGCTCCTTACCTCAGTTTCTTTATTTGTAAAATGAGAATTTAAAATTATATTATCTCTAAGGTCCTTTCTAGGTCTAACATTTGATAAAGTCAAAATGGTGATTTATAGTACTTGTCTTATTGTGAGGGATGGCTTTCCTTATTCCAAAACTTTAACTTATATCTTAGTGCAATTACTCATAATATTAACTGATACTCGTAAAGCATTTACAGGTATATAAAATCTTTTACACATATTCATTACAGTCTCTGAGATGGATAGGGCAAGTCTTATTATCCCCATTTTACAGATGATGAAGAGTCAGAGATAAGTAAATTTAGTCAGGGAATCTAGGTCTTGCTAGCTCAAATCATTTCATCCCAAATTCTATCATCATCTTGGGATAGCCTTTTGTTCCTGAACATTATGACAGCAAAGTTCAAGGTCTGGAAAGTCTTACTAAGATGGAAAATCAGCTAGATGCCACAGTGGATAATAATCCAAACTCAGGATGATCTGAGTTCAAATCTGGGTACAAATTCTGTGACCCTGGACAAATCACTTAACATATGCCTACTTCAGTTTCCTCATCAATAAAACAGGGATAATAATAGTACCTATTTTCTAAGGTTGTTATGAATAAAAAATTAGTAAATATTTGTAATGTATTTACAGCCTTTCACTTCTTAATAAGAGCCACCTATAATAATAGCAGTTGCAAAAGATGATGATAATAACAAATAACAGTTATTTGTTATAATCATTTATTTTATTTATTATTTTATCTTATTTCTTATTTATGTTGCATATTTATTATCTTAAAAATGATTACAATAGATACTTGTTATCATTATTTTTGCTATTGTTGTTGTTTAGCAATAACAAGGTATTTATCATCCAGGAGCCAGAAGAACGAAATATAGAGAGGTCTACCTCCAGAAGGTTGGCCACAGAAATCAATAGACAATTATGAAAAACCTACCATACACCAAGTACTGGGAAGATTCTGTATTAGAGTTTAGAATGTTAATAATATGTAGTAGGGCAGGAAGGAAGACATGCTCATGGATAAAATCATAGGTTTTTGAAATATTGAAAGAATTATTCTGTCACATTTTATAAAATTAGGTGGATAAATTAGCAGCAACCCTTTTCGTGATTAACTGGGTATCTTTCTCTGAATTTTGATCAATGCACATGATCAGAGTACATAATAGAAAAGGGAATGTAGCAGAACCTTATTTTCATAGTACACAGATTTGCATATAGCAAAGGTTAATCACATTCTCTAAAGATAATATATAGAGAAAACAATAGAAGAAAATCATAACAGTGTTGAATTTTAGAAATGAAAGAACTTTAAAGATCATCTAATATATCTTCTTCATTTTATGAAAGTAGAACATTCATTCATTTCTATTTATGCATGAGTGCATATGTTGTGTATTCGTTCATTCGTTCAATAAACTCCTATTATGTGCCAATCCATTATGGGAATTAAATATAAAACAAGAAACAAAAATTCAGAAAGCTTATATTCTACTATAGGGAGACAATGCATACACACATAAGTAAAGACAAAATATATTCGGAATAAACACAAAATAATGTGGAGAATTCTAACAACTGGAAGAATTAGGAAAGACCCTATATAGGAATTCCCATGATCTTGGGAGAGAAGGAAGGAAGGAAAAGAAAATAAAAAGAAGAAAGGGAAGAAGGAAGGAAGGGAAGGAGGGAGAAAACATGGAAGAAAGGAGAGTGAGAGAGAGAGAGGAAGGAAGGGAAGGAAGGAGGGAAAGAACAAAGGAAGAGATTCCAGTGGAAAAAGGAGAGACTAAATTCCAGGCAAGAATTTAAGTATGTTCTAAGGCAAGGTGACATTGAATGTTGTATCAAGTACCAAGAACACAAATAGGTCAGTCTGCCGTGAAGAGAATTTATGTGTAATAAATTTTGGAAATAGAAAATGGAACCAAAATGTGAATTGTCTTTCTACCAGCTCAGAGGAGCCCTACAGAGCCCTTTTAGCTTCTTGAGCTGGGGAGAGACATTGATAGACCTTTGCTTTATGAATATCGATTTGAAAACTTTGGGTTAAGACAGATGGGAAAGAGAAGAGACTTGAGCCAGAGAACCAATTAGGAGGACCTTATAGTGGAAAGAATGCTGGATGTACCCATCAGGAAAGATCCAGTTCTGATATGTAGTAGCTATATGACTTTTGGTAAAATCATTTACCTTTTATTTGACATGACTTTTCCACATGTAAAACAGAGATAAAACTACTGGTACGACCTATCACAAGGATGTTGGAAGGGAAGCACTTTGTAAACGACAAATGTGTACATAAACATAAGCTCTAACTTTTGGCAAATGGCTAGATTTTTACTTTATCTAACAAAATATAAAACCTAACTATGGAAAGTGACACCAGGTAAAATGTCTGGAACTCTCAACTTGTTTTTGTAGGCACTAACCCTTTTATCTTACCCTTACCTTTCCCTTTTATCTAAATGAGTAAACCTGAAGTTGTTTGGTAGGAACCATTTGAAAGGAAAAGATAATGTGGTATAGAGACTTTAGAGCTGGCTGGAGAGTCAGCACCATCCTATATATAAGTCCTTTCTCTCATATATGTTGGCTTTGTGACAATGGGCAAGGCACATAACCCCTCATTCCCTACTAGCGAACTAAGACTAAAATTCACACAGCAGATGAAGATTTATAAAAGTAGAAGATGGCTCCCTGGTAGTTTCTTATACCAATGAAATCATCAGTGTGGTTGAAAATAAACTGAAAACATGTGAGTTAATCAGCTCTTTGCTTCTCTTCCACCTTTCATTTCCTTATTTCATTTTCCAGTTTAGCTCCCGGATATTTTCTTCTGTACAAGCTAACTCAGTATCACACCAGGTTGCAGCATTTGGGTGTAGGAGCCAGACTACAGAAACAGACATTTCTATCAACATCTAGACTCCTCGTTCTCATTTTCATTCCCCAAATTCCCACTGCAGATTTCACTGGCTCTACATTTAGATACAGTGCCCACTTCAAAATTTGTCTTTCTGTTTTAAAAGATTAAAAAGATTTCTTTGTGAAATGGGGCTATTTTCCAGATTTGATTTTGGTTTCCTTTTTTCTATGTTTAAATCTGTATGCCCTTGAGACTTTGAATGAATAGATATGCCAACCACTAAAAATGGAAAAAGTAAAATAACTTTTATTAATTATAATTTTGTTCTTTATCAAGTAGAATTAAATTTGTTGACAAACATTCCACATTTTAATTTGAGCCTAGCAGATTTTTCAGTTGGAGTATGCAGCTATCTTGTTGTTTTTCACTGGCAATAAAATAAGAATCCAGATTTCCCAACCCACATATTGGAGTCTTCTGTGGATTTACAGTAGAGGGAGAGAATTTGGATCTTGCCATATGAGAAGTGGCCACTGCGGCTTCAGAGGGTGTGATATTGCCTTCTACACAGCTGGAATGGGAGGTTGAAGCCGAATAATAACACTGCAATATGGTAATTTTAGCAACCAGGGGCTTTACATATGTGCTTGTTTGACATCTTACAGAGCTAGAGATCTGGTGTTTTAGGTATCGGTAAATTCGCAGGGGTGAGTAGACTATCCCATGATATTCTTTATATTGTTGCAAAATTACTCTGGCCAATACCATGTCCTAGGAATCATTGTGTTGCACAAATATGGAAAGTCAAAAGGAAAAAGAAAGCATTACAAAGGGAACTAATAATGAATAACCCACAATACCTTTGTCCCCTATCACTCTCTGGTACATTAGCATAGCATTGCTCCTTCTTTAGCTGACACAATCTTTGAATCAGGAATGGGACACACAAAAAAGAGGGGAAGAGAGAAAGAAAGAAAGAAAGAAAGAAAGAAAGAAAGAAAGAAAGAAAGAAAGAAAGAAAGAAAGAAAGGAAGGAAGGAAGGAAGGAAGGAAGGAAGGAAGGAAGGAAGAAAGAAAGAAAAAGACAAAGGAAAGAAGAAAGGAAGCAAAGAAGGGAAAAGGAAATTAGTAGGGGAAATGAGTCCATTTTACATTTGTTGGAAATAAGCTAACATAAACGAGCCCTAAATGTTTAGGATGATGCCAGAGGCATCCTGGTATAATTGAGAGGTCAGGGCAATTGAAATCAGTGAACCTGGGTTGAAGTAGCTCTTCTATTACTTAATATGCATGTGATCTTGGATAAATCCTTGACTCTCTCAAGACCTCAGGTTCTTGATCGCTCAAATGTGAGGTTAGACTAGATAACCTCTAAAGTCCCTTATGACTCTAAAATATATAATTCTATTACCTGGGTTGTCATTAAGGCTTTGTCTGGCCTTCAATCTCTGATTTTCATGCAAGCTGGTGTTAGTGAGACTCCTTGGTCTGTCTTCATAGTCAGCTAGATGGTAGAGTGAAAAAAGCTGGACTTAGAATCAGATCAAATCCAGTCCCAGACCCTTACTAGCTCTCTGACCCTGGGTAAGTCATTCAATCTCTATCTGTCTTAGTTTTTCCATTTGTAATAGGAGGACAATAATAATAGTACCTGCTTTTGGTGTTGTGGTAAGGATAATATGAGATAATATTTTCAAAGTGATTTGAAAACAAATATTATATAAATGCCAGTTATTATTATTAGAATTATTTATCCTATTTTCATTTGACAAGCTCTTCGAAAGAGAAACTCCTTACTTACCAACATACCTATTCTACTTTTTGATCCCAGAAATTGCATACTAGAATCTAAGAAAGAACAACCAGCCAAGTGGGAAGAGGTTGCTAAAAACCTTCCAGCTCCCCTGGAAATTCCCCATAGTAAGAGGCAATCTAGGTCAAAGGGGAAAAAACTCCATGTAAGCTCTACATTGAGTTGTTCTCTGTCCTCAAACTTTTCTCACCATATCTCCAGTGGCAGGTGGGGGAGAGGATGAGAAGTGGACATATTAAAGACGGCAGTTCATTTTCCTAACAAGAGAAAGTTAAAAATCAACCCTTGAGATTCAGGGGTTGTCATCCAGGGGCCAGCTGCTATAAAAAGGCAGCGGGAAGTAGCGATTGAAGCCTTTCTTCTCTATCCAGGCCATAGTGGCCATCTGGTCAATGCCAAATACTGGCAAAGAGACTTTTGTCCTACTTTTGTTTTCAGATTCAGACTGAGATGAGTCGCTTCCTACACCATCCTCAAATTAAAAATATAAGACCTTTTAGCATGCCCTAGAGCTTTGTAATTGGGATGGTCCTTCATAATTTGTAAAGCCAGTAAGCTGATTACAAATGTGTTAGCTTTTAAAAGGCAGCCACACATCTGTAGAAGATGGAGAGAAAGTTGTTGAATTGTTCAAAGCAAAAAAAAAAAAAATCAAGGGGGCAGCTGGGTAGCTCAGTGAATTGAGAGTCAGGCCTAGAGACAGGAGGTCCTAGGTTCAAATCTGGCCTCAGACACTTCCCAGCGGTGTGACCCTGGGCAAATCACTTGACCCCCATTGCCCACCCTTACCACTCTTCCACCAAGGAGCCAATACACAGAAGTTAAGGGTTTTAAAAAAAATCAAGTAAAAACCATTGCAATCCAGAATAAAATCCAGATGCACATTTTCTGGGGAAACACTGAATTTTGTGGTCATGATTTTTAACATGTCTCCTATATACAGTATCTCCATTCTCTGACATGGGCCATTACCTTGGTCCATGTTCTCCATCAACTCACACCTGAACTGTAGCTGCAGCCTTCCAGTTGCAATCTGTCTGTATGTCTCTCTCTCTCTCCATTCCAGTCCATCTTACATTCAGTTCTCAAATTTTCTTAAAATCCAACTCTTAACTATGTTACCTACAGTTTCATTCGATAAACCCTAGAGGCTCCTTATTACCTCTAGGATAAAATATAACATTCTTTAACTTCTACAGCCTTTTGTAATTTGGTCCTATCTTATATCTATAATCATCCTCCCTCCGTGGAAAATGAGATCCAGCGATATTGGCCTTCTTGCTGTCTTTTAAACATGGTATTCCATCTGCCAACTCCATACATTTTCTGTTCCAATACCTGGAATGTTATTTCATCTGCCAATTCTATACATTTTCATTGTCTGTCCCCATCCTGAAATATTTTCTCTTCATCTCTACCCCATGATTTCCTTCATGTCTCAACAAAAAGGCCACCTTCTACAAGAAAGCTTTCCCAATTCCCCTTAGTTCTTCTGATTCCCTTCCTCTGTGATTATCTCCAATTTTGCCCTTATATATCTTGTTTGTTAATTGTTATTTTCTTATCTTTTCCTTATTGGTCTGGAAGATCATGCAAGGGACCATTTATGCTTTTCTCTGTATTCTTAGCCTTTAGTGCAGTGCCTGGCACATAGTTGGCACTTAATAAATGCATATTGATCTGCTTTATTTGATCACATTTATTCTTTTAAAATCTACCAGCCAAGCCTCCCTTCAGTCTCCCATAGCTGATGCAGTTGGATCCTGGCAGGTAATCCAAGTGTGGCTGTTAGGAGGAAGTAAAAGAACTAAATTAAGTACAACATGTTGATAAGAAGGCATGATTCTCATTGGGGAAATTCAATCCTTAGAACATATGCTAAGCCAGGGAGGGCTGAACCACCACAGATGGATCTGTTGCACCAAACTCCCAAGCCAACTGGAGGATTTGTGGGCTTGATTATAGACCTAGGAAAACTCATTCCAAGGTCATCTGACTTGGCAGTTCCATTCAGGGACACATTTAAAAGAGACAATTACCTGACTCCACTTCAAGGAAAAGCCCTCTGACCGAAATGAATTGAAAGGTCCTGGAGAGATAGAGGCAATTCTAATGATTTGGCTCTCATCAATGCTTCCAAATTCAGTGAAAACCCATTATCTAGAGCAAAATAAAGAAAGTTGTTGATTGAGGAGCCAGCAGTGAGTATGTCCCAAGAGAGAAAGGAAATGTTTCCCCAATATAGATTTGTCCTGGGGAGAATTTTTGTTAGCTGCCCAGGCTGGCTCAGGATTGGGGAAGAAGGAATGAGGTAGAAACAGCAAGACCTAACTTCCTTCTGGTGTTCATGTCTAAAAAGATTCCTTTGAGGCATTTGGAAACCAAAGCATGGAAATATTCAGCCCAACTGGGAGACATCTGGTATAACCATGGAAATGTTCTCTAACATATGACTTGATGTCAATAGTGCTGAGATACTTCAACAAAAGGACACCATCACTTTTGAAGTCTTGTGTTGCCCCAGGTAATATTTGCTTACAGTAGACTATTACTACTGAAAATATTTTGAAAGCAAATATCTTGTATGGGAAATAATCCTCTGATCACTGATCTGATCACAATGTTCATCTTGACAGATGTGGTCCATATCACATCAAATAAGTTGTAATAATGTTTTAGAGTTTTGTGTGTGTAGCTAAAATGAGGAGCCAAATCTACTTTGGTAGAGGAAATTCCTTACCTAGTGATTGAGGTGAAATTGTAGGTAAAGTACAATAAAATCAAGTGCCTACTATGTTTATAAGTTAACTGAGCTGCACAGTGGATAGAGCAATGAGGCTGGCATTCAAATCCAGACTCAGTCACTTGTTAGTTGTGTGATCCTGGGCAAATCACTTCACTCTGTTTGCCTCGTTTTCTTTTTATCTATAAAATGAGATCAAGAAGGAAATGGCAAACTACTCCAGTATCTTTTGGAAGAAAACCTTAAATGGGATCACAACGAGTTGCACACAACTAAAAAGACTGAATACTATGTGCACCATAAAGGACACAAGAGTAAGGGATAGATTCCCTATATTTTAGATTGTGCTGAACTAAATATTCCACCCAGAATTCTTGCAGTGGAAAACGGAGGCAGAAATGTCAGAAGGCATCTTTTTTTTTTCCTTCCCTAAAACTAGGACAGATGATTCCTGTCTCAAATTCTTTCTGTAGACAATCTTGGCTCCAGGAGATGCTGTCATTCAGTAACTGAAAATTCTACTGCAGTTGAAAAATGCTGATGCATTAGAAATTTTTTCCTTTCCAGTAAAGTTGGTTTTGAAATCTTAAAAAATGAGGCATAAAACAAAAAAGGGGGTTGCCTTCTAAGAGACCCGTGTTTCTTCATATTTATTTTAGAATACTAGTTATTCAATTCTCGAATGCCAAATACTAGGGTTGAACTTCAGGGCTCTCAGGTATGTCAGAGAGATTTCAATCATAGGCAGCATAGCTATGGGGTTGCAGGGTCAATACAGTTGATGACTGTCAGAGTAGCCCTCTTATGTTTAACTCTACCACAAGGGTGTGTGGTAAGTCATCTAAGAATTTATTCCTCTTTTAAAGATAGAAAATACAAGTTCAGAGAAGTTGTGTTACTTATTCAAAGTTGCACAGTTTGTGAGTTGGTAAGGCAGTAACTTGAATCCAGGTCTTCTCATTCAGCAAGCGGGAGCCCTTGCCATCATGGAGCTTACAGTTTGGTAGGAGTTATGCAACTTGTACACAAATAACTAGAGTACAAATTATAATGTAAAACTGCAATTAAGGAGATACAGACTATTATATTAAATCAGAAGAAGAAGAAAAAAGAGTCCGTGTGTGATATGTTATGAAGCGGGTAAAGCATTGGAATGGTGAAGATAAGTTCATATCTTGCCTTAGACACTAACTGTTTGACCCTGGGCAAGTCATTTAACCTCTGCCTGCCTTCGTTTCTTCAGCAATAAAATGAAGATATTAGATGTAGCAAGTCATGAATGGACAATGGGGTACACTAATGACCTGCAATTTAGACAACAGAAGTAAGCAAGATTATGCCTTGGAAAGGAAGGATTTATAAAGCAACACTGGAGAATCCATTGTGTTTGTTTGCTTGTTTTGTTTTGTTTTGTTTTGTTTTTAGAGCCATGAGCATTTAAGAATGGCTTGAAATTGTGGGAAGTATGTGAAAATGTTTATAGACTTGACTCTGGGATTCCAGTGGAAGAATTGGTCACAAGGAAGAAAGGGGGGATAATTTTAGTCTATCTGTATGATTTCTATTCATTCAAAGAGATACTGTATTATTGAGAGAGCATACAAGATGTAATAAACATAGAAACAACGTTGTTAGTGTAGCTTATCAGATGCTAATTGAGATGGTCAATGAAAGAGTAATTCCAATTTATCTTGGTTAGGATTTTAGGGTGAATCAGTATGAAGAAAACATTTTGGGAAGAAAATGGCTGTTTTGTTCATTCTTTCATGGCCTTGAGTTGTCACTACTCAAGGGAAAGCAGTGAGTTATAGTAAGTAAAGTATGATATCATGGATGCATCAGGAGATCTTAGTTGAAATTTTACCTCAAAAAGTCATTTAGCCTTCTTGAGCTTCATTATCTTCATCTATAAAATGGGAATAATAACAGTACCTATCTCACAATATTGTTTGAGGAACTGATGATCAGATGATATATATATATATATGTGTGTGTGTGTGTGTGTGTGTGTGTGTGTGTGTGTGTGTGTGTAAGCTTCATAAACCCTAAGGTGCTATATAAATATTTGCTATTTCTATTATTACTGTGTTATTGTTCTAGATTTATTGATCACGAAATCCAATGAATGATATAGCTAGTTATTTCTTTGATCACTGGACTTAGGATCTGAATGTCAAAAATCCTTCAGTGTTTAGTGGGAGAGGAAAAACCTGTTTCTTTTGACAGAAAAAGAACCTAAACCTATATAATCCCACTATAGATTTTCCAGATGATAAAAGGAGCAGTAATTGGGGGGGGGGACAGAACCCCTGTCTGCTGTGTTAACTATTTACTTAATCTCTTCTCCTCCTGGCCAGCCTCTGTTTAAAAGCCTTTTCGTACTTTGGCTCTTTAAAGAGGTGCGTCACCTCACTTACCCCCATTTTCAAGCTGAGTTAGACTGACTTCAGTACCCGGCATGTTAATTAAGAAATAATGATCTTAACAAAGGGTATTTCCGGGGGATTAATGATGGACTGGGTGAGCTGATGGCATGAGACTTTTAATTAAAAGTGGTGCTAGCTTCCTCTGTTCTGTAATGGGAATGAGAACAGGAATGAGTTTCCCACTGAAATGAACTCCACTATTGCTTAGGAGTTCCCTCTCATTTATAAGTAGAGGTTTTGAACTTGCCATTTCTAAACCTCCCAGGGGAAAGTACTCAGAACTTCTATTTATCCAGAATGGTTGAGGACTGGGGAGGTCTAGTTAATTGAATATTCTGATTAACATAAAGTTGACAATATTCTATACATGGATTACTGGTTTCCAAGGAATTGGAATTTTATCTTCAAACTTTTACATGAAAACCATATCAAAAGTAGAGAATAAGGAAAACTCATATTATTAAAATTTTCCAGATGAAAGATAACTTGCCTTGTGGCTCTTTTGACACTTTACTGCAAGCTCTTTGAGGGCAAAAGCAGTATCTGATTCATCTTATATTTCTGGTATTTAACGTAGTATCCTACACATTTCACTCAACATATATCTGTTTAATTATTAGATCCATAAGTGCATTTTGTTGTCCATTAGGTTTAAAATATGAGAACACTTTAGTATGCTAGCAGTAAATACAATTGTAATATAAAACATGGATGTATGAGATCTCATTTTTCTGCCTCATATTTGGAGCTTGAGAAACAGTGATTTGAACCTTTCATGTTTGTTTATGTTAAGGGCACTATCATCCTTCCAGTCAGCCTAGTTGGCAATCCCAGTCATTCTTGACTCTCCATTCTCCCTCCCTCATCATGTCTAATTGGTCATCATCTCCCCTCAATTATGCCTCCAAAACATCTCTGAATAAGATGGATGAACTCAATTTCCTGTCCCTTATATATATTATACTACTACATCATTTGCTTTTCAAAACAGTCTTTTAAGATAAGTTGTAAAGGTATTATTATCCTCGTTTTATAAATAACAAAACTAGCTCAAAATAATTTCGTGGCTTGCGTTTGTTAACACGTTGATATGAAGTTCTGAGGAAGGATTCAAACCCACATTTTTTCCAACTGTCTGTCTAGCAATGAATCCACTGTATCACACACACACACACACACACACACACACACACACACACACAGATATATACTGTTTCTCATGAATGCTTATGCATAATACGTATTTGTTGCTATTGAGTCATTTTTCAGTTGTGTCCAACTCTTTGTGATCCCTTTTGGAATTTTCTTGACAAAGATCCTGGAGTAATTTGCCATTTCCTTCTCTGATTCATTACGCAGTTGAGGAAAATGAGGCAAACAGGGTCAAGTGACTTGCTCAGGGTCACACATTTATTGTCTGAGCCTGAATCTGAACTCAGATTCTCCTGACTCTAGGCACCACTGTGCCACTTTGATGCCCCCCTAATACATATGATACATACATACATATATATGTATATATATATATATCACATCAATTCTCTCTTACCTTCCTCTTTCTATTTTTCGTTGCAACATATATATTCCATGTAGAGTGTTACACTTTTAAGTGTCGTGTTTTTCAAGATTTGGGTTGATTAAATCATGAATTTCTCACAATAAGACAGAAATTTTCTTTCCTGGAACACTCTAAGCTGATCTTCCATTCCCTTTGTAATTCCGCTGACCCTACCTGTCCTTCAGCATTCATTAAATGAAGAAAAACACCCCGACTATATTAAGGTGACTGAATAAAGCTGCTATGTGCGGAAGGGTTTCTGAATTCAGTTTGGTTCCCATTTAAATTGTGCTTTGTATGAGATGTACTCCTGAAAAGAACAAGGCCCTAAGGGTCATATTTCTTTAAAACAAAACATACACTCCTATTATGTGCTTCTGCGGCTGATGATTATGTACAAGTTATGTGTATGGAAATGAAATGTAGTCATGGTGAAATGGAGCTTATTCCTGAAGGACTTTTCACAGCTATGATCTACTTATTTTGTGCAACAAAAGTTGATTTTTTTCCCTCTTCCAATGAAATAGTAATGGTTCGAGTTTATGCCTTCCATAGCAATAATGTAATGGCGACCTGAAAGAGAGCAAAACTGTCATAAAAAATGTTAAATGATTCATAGAGTCTTCATAAATTGAGATCCTTATGGCTACTTTTGGAAAATTAATATGAATGTGTAAATAAACAGAAGCCATTGCCTGCCGCTCATCTCATCTTACCCTGCTGCTATCAAGACTGTAATCCCTAGCAACTGATAAATATGGAGAAGGACACGGATAATGGGAGAAAACTTTTTTTAATGTACTGTACAAATGTCTCACTAACTAGTAATTTGGTGACAGAATTTAGTGAAATGCTTGCGCAGTAAATAGGTTTCTCTTTAAACATAATGCTCTTTTCCATTTTAACTGAGCATAAAATTGTATCTTTAAAGATCTGTAAGCAAGAAAGGCGTGATGCCTCTTGAACAGTTCAGTGTGACATATGGTCTTAAAAGCAACAGTTTTATCTACTGCATACAGTATCTGCAAATTTTAGCTAATGTTCCTGTGAAAACAAGTAGGGATTTATGCCCAAAAAACTGAAGGAGAGAGGAGAAAAAAGTCTTTGAATTACCATATGTGGGAAACAAAAAACTGTGTATATATAAAAAGCAATATAGACATTTATGTATCTATAGCTTTTAAGAAACAGATGCATTCCATTCTAGTTATACTTTTACTGCATTCATGGAGTATATAAACAGGTATTCCTCCCATATCACGACTTTCTCCTTCATGATTTAGATATATTGTGGGTCAGCATAAAAAATTAAATGTGAATTTGGTGGGAATTTTCCAGAAGCTGCAGACAACCCATGAAGGCCAACAGATGACATGGAGAAAGTTTAGAGACTTAATTTGTACTTAACATTGCTCTACATATAGCCTACGACCAAATAATTAACTCGAGATTTGTAAGAAGGTACTGTAGACACCCCATAAAAGAAAAAGAGGAAATTCAGACTTCATCTTTGGTACAAAGGAAGGGCCAAAAAATTTTGTGTGCATTTTCTAGATCATGAGGGTGCCATCCCCCAAACCCCTGTGAAGTGGAAGAAATACTTTGATAGATAGATAGATAGATAGATAGATAGAGAGAGAGAGAGAGAGAGAGAGAGATGATAGAGATAGATATGTATATATAAATAAAATATATAGAAACAATATATGTATATATAGATATGTACACATATCTATAAGTATATGCTTAATTTGATCCTTTCTGTGTGTGCCACATATTTAAGACAGACTCAGAGATAATATAAAGGTCTCTATCTGGCGAAACACCCACATTATATGACAGATCTCAGAAAAAAAGTAAAAATGAAGTTTCATTTTAAGTTAAAAGAAAAGGATGAATGATTTGGCTCTAAAACAGAAGTCTTTTCCAGTGAACTCTCTGCCTGGTGCACGTCTGTGAAATAGCCTGTAGATTGATTCATCACAGAGTACCGTGCAGAACTATTGCAAAAGAGAGGAAAAAGCTATGGCACATGGCAGGTAAGTATTGGATAAGGCTAGAACACAGAGTAAGTCAAAGAAATCACATTGATAGATTATGAAAAAAATATTGATTCTAAATGAATTTTAGAAGAATATGATGAGTTCCTTCCTTTTTAAAGTATTTATACACATTCAATACTATACTATTTTTTGAATAGTCTTAGTTTGAGTTTGTTGTTTTTTTAATCACCAAAAATTGACAACAGTTTTTATTAAATGGTCTAACTCTAAGCCAGTGATGGGCAAACTTTTTAAAGATGGGGCCAAAGGAAAGGAAACGCTCATCTGTCAGTCTGTTTCTAAGGCAATTCTTTCATTGTATTGTATCCTACTCACTGTATTCATCAGATTAGGAATAATGTCACAGGCCTGATAGAAAATTTCAGGGGGCCACATCTGGCCCTAGGGCCAGGCCTTAGTTTGCCCATTGCTGGTCTAAGGAACTAAGCCAAGGCTATCTCACTTGAGGCTATAGATGTGGGAGGAAGTCCAAGGCCCTGGCTCAGCCCTTTATCAATAATTTTAGAAATGCTCATCCTTAAATTCATATCCTTGCCACATTACAGTGAAATGGCTAGAAGGCAGTATAGTCTAATAGGAAATGTCAAGTCTACAGTTTTTGACACCAAATGGCCTGAGAGAGAGAGAGAGAGAGAGAGAGAGAGAGAAGAACCTGGATGGTTCTGTCAAGGATACAACCTCTATGACCCTTCAAATAGATTCATTACAACCAATTTCCTTGGAGATGTTTTTGATACCTAAAGCCAACGGGGCACATATTTAGGAGATTTACCTGACGGGTAAAACATTTAGAAATTTACCAGAAACCTAAGGAGCATCCAGGGTAGGCATTAAACAGATACTTAAGGGGAAAAAAAAAACTCGGGGATTAACTGGAATGCTTTGTCTTCTCTGTCCCCTTCCAAAATCAGGGCCTCTCCACACCTATTTCTCAGACATACACATGTACAAATGCATACATGCACACACACAGACACACACACACACTCACATACACAAACTGCTTATTCTGCAAGTAATAGAAATACAGGGCTAGCCAAAAATCAAAGAATATAGCAACCAAGATGATTGATTGCTCCCTCTAGCTTTAATGGTTGAATTGATTTTAGCCATTGCTGAAAAGAGAGTTCTTGAATTTTCCCCATGCAAATGTCCCCATCCCTGGCCAGCCTTGACTTTCCACTGCCTTGCTCCCCTGTTGTGTTAACCACCGAGGAATTCAAAGAAGTTCTCATCCTAGAACTTCTAGCTGTCATTTACGCGGCCTTGTGCAAGCCATTCAAAATCTGACCTCCATTACTCATCTAGAAAATAGAGATGTCACTGATTCCCCCATTCGAATTTAGAATTACAATGATTTGGGTTCAATATGGGGGCTAAATTTGACTCTAGGCACCAGATAGTGCATTCTCTATCAAAAGATCAGACATACAATAGACATGAAATAACAAAACATTTAAGTGGGATAGAATAACAAAGCAAAAAACAGAAAATCAGGCAATAGAATTATTCTACTCTCTATACCTAAATGGACATATTTTGCTCCACTGCCCCCATAAATGAATATATACTTTGCCAAGTTAGTAGAGGAAAGAACAATTCCATGGAGTATTCAGACTATAAGGTGAAAAAGACTTTGTCTGGAGCTCTTCTCAAAACTTCCACTTGAGAAAACTCCCATATCAGCCATGCTCTCTTCAAACTTGTACCAGCGCCTGACCTCCCCCAGGCTATTTCTCTACCTACTCTACTTAGAGGTATTTTCCTCCAACATGTGTTATCTTCTCCCACTAGAAAGTCAGCTCCTTGAGGCAAAGGACTGTATTTTGTTTTAAGTTCTTATTTCTAGTACTTTAGCACAGTGCCTGACATATAATAAAAGCTTTGTTGTTGTTCAGTTGTTTCAGTCATGTTCAATTCTTTATGTCCCCATTTTTGTGTGTGTGTGTGTGTGTGTGTGTGTGTGTGTGTGTGTGTGTGTGTGGAGATGCTAGAATGGTTGGTCAATCCCTTCTCTGGCTCATTTACAGATGAGAAAACTGAGCCAAAGAGAGTGACTTGTCCAGCATTAGAGCATCTAGTAAGTGTCTGAGACAAGATTTGAATCAGGTTTTCTTGACTCTAGGCCTGACTCTATCACCTAGTTGTCTTTAGAAAAAGCTTAATTAATGCTTTGTTTACATAGCCTTTGCCACTGTTGATCTATTCTACCTGGCATCCATGATCTGCTAAAACTCTGCCTTCTCTCTGCTTTCCTCTTCTAAGGCTGTCATTCACTGAGCTGTTGCTATCTATTGAAATTCTTATCTATTGATGTGCCTGCTTCTGTCATTTCAGTGTATTCATATCCCTTGATACTTAATGGATCTAATCATCCCAAGTTTAGCCCTTCTCTTAGCTTCTTCTGCACTTCTTCCAATAGTTTCTTCTGATACCTTCAAGGTTTGAGTGCATTCCTGCTTCTCCTAGTCATTCATGTTTTCTCATTTCTAAAATGATCTTGTATTTCCTTATTTCAACATGTTATATCCAGCTCAGGTAGAATATATATGACCCTTGAGGCTGGGGCAAGGGCGGCTTTTCCTTCTGTCTTTGTATCCATGGCACAGCACTTTTTATATAATAAGTACTTAACAAGTGATTGTTGGATTGAATTGAATTGCCCTATTTTTTAAAGATGTGAGAGATCTCAAATTAACATATATAAAAGTATTTTGAAAACTAATAAGTACTGAACAAATATAGAGATATTGGTTACACCAGAACACTGTAACAATGTGCAGAAGGAAAGGTCCCCCTTCTTTGAGTTTCTCCCCTTTGCATCTTCCACATAATGGTCAAAGAGATATTCCTAATATACCTTTCTGAGTTATTCCCTTACCTAATGGCTTCCTATTACCTCTATGATCAAATGAAAACTCTTTTTTAACGCATTTTAAGTCTTTTACAGTCTTGTTCCAATCTACTTTTCTGGAATTGTTTTATATCACTCCCCTTTACATTCTCTAAGATCCAGCCAAATTTTCTGTCTCCCCCTTCTCACACACCATTCCATTATCCAATTCCATGCCTTTTCTGTCCCCAGTGTCTGTAATGCACCTTCACCCTCCCTCTCAATCTCTGTTTCTTGGAGTCACTGGTTTCCTTCAAAGCATACCTTATATATGTAACCTTTTTTGATTACCCCAGTCTCTTCCCCAAAATAGCCCTACATGCTTATATACAGGTGTGTGTGCATTTATATATGGGAAGCCAATAAGAGAAGCAGAGTCTCAAATAGATAAAAATCTGAGACTCCTCTTTTGACCCCTTGTGTAATTCTTGTGATTTTTTGTTGAAAAGTATTATGGCCTTATTGAAAAGCTTTAAGTTTCTAGCAAAGCAACAGTTAAGAGGTTAACATTCTTCCCCTTTGGTCAGAAATGCAGCCAAGGCCGAAACCATAGTTTAGCAGGGGCATTTGCCCCTGAAAAAGTATTCCCAGACTTAGCTTGCTGATAATCATGCATCTGAAGGTCCAGCCTGGCTCTTATCTTCACCTTGAAGTTTCTGAGTTTCTGTGTATTGTCTAAACTAATTGCAATGTCTACGGAGCTGTAAAATTCTCTCTGTTCTTGTGGGTGAAAGGGAGTTTGAATTTTTCACATATGATAAACTTGTGATTCAATGGCATTTTGGAGAAACAGCTATAAGTTAACAGTCAAGATTGTCTCCTGTGTCCCTTTACTTCCTTATCAACTAAGCTGTCTTTATCAGATTATCAGAGATGATAAATAGATCTCAACATTTATCTATCTATCCATCCATCTATATACATATCTCTCTATCACCCTACATGTGTATATATACATGAATATGAATACAAATATCTATGTAATACATGCTGCCTCCTCTAGTAGAATGTGTCTTTCTAATGGGCAGGAATATTTTCACCCTTATATATGTGTTCCCAACAATTGCCACTGTGCTTGGTACAAAGTAGGTCCTTAATGCATACTTATTAATTGAATGACTACTTAAAAGGTTGGTTGAATGAATTCAGGCGAAAAAAATGCATCACGACTGGATTGAGTTCAAGAGGTTTTAGTTTCAAAAATACAAATGCCCTCATTCTTAGACTGATTCATCTATGAGGTAATTAAGGTTGCCCAATCACATAAATCTTGTGGAAGCATTAACTGATGTAGTGAGTCTTCAGTACATGACTGACCATTGGGTGTGGAGAATGATGAGATGAAGTCTTACTGGGCTACCTTAAGAATTCATGTTTTGGACATTCTTAGACAAAAGAAAACCAGCCAGTGGTTATGCTCTTGGAAAGTGAAAACCCCACCATAAACTTAGTAACTTCTTAAATGTTTGTGGTGTAAGATAGATTTTTTTCTCTCTTAAAATATTATCAAAGAAAAAAAACAAAGAAAAAGAATGCCTATTTTACTTGGCCAAGGTAATTTTATTTTATTTTTTTAGTGTGCACAGCCTCTGACATGCATCAGCAAGCTTAGCAAGGCTGGATCAGCTAAGAGTCTATTTACACCTGCAGGGATAGAGAGATTGATTCAGGCTTAGTGTTTACTCTTACACATTTTGTTCACTCACCTAAACTTCAGAAACAGAAATCTATGGCTGGGTGCCAGATACTTAAAACACAGACCTCGAGTATCACTAGATAGTTAAATGATATTTCCTTTTTCATCTTCACTGAGGCCAGAAAAAGGAGAGTGCATCAGATGGGCACAGCATTATCTGATGGGACAGCTTATTGGTGCTTCCCTATAGTGGAATATGGAGAACCTAAGATGATATTTTCCTCTCTTTTGAATAGTTCTTTCCTCCATTCACTAGAGTTTGGGGAAAAAATAGCATGAAGTAACTTTATTAATAACTTGTTAACTTCAACATTTTCATTTCCACCTCTGACATCCAATCAATGTCCATTTCCTGTAGTTTCTACATTTGCAACATCTGTCTCCTCTTTTCTATTCTCACTCCAAGACCAGGTTTTCATTACCACCTGCCTGGATTGTTTGCAAAAGCCTTCTAAAAGCCTTCTCTACCCCTTCCACTGTCTTCCTTATAGAATCTATACTTCCTGCTGTTCTCTGACTCATTTTCTATATGCATAGATCAAGTCACTTGTGCTCAGAAATCGTCAGTGCCTTGATTCTTTACTGAGGAAAAGTTCAAATCCTTTGCATGCTCTTCAAATTGACCTTCACGATCTAACTTTATTCAGCTCCCTCTGTCTTATTTCAACTTTTGAACATTCCATACTCTAGCTCCATTTTCTGCCCCATGAAAACACTGTATTTTCTCTCCTCATCATGCTACTGAAAATTATTTCCTTGGCCATTTCTTAAAAGTTCACAATGATTTCCTTAGCCTTTGCTTAGTCATCTTTGTTCTCCATCTCTCTACTACTTTGAACACTTGATCACTTTCTCCTCCTCAACAATCTCTATTCCCTGGATTTTTTTGACACTGTGCTCTTCAGATTTTCCTCTAAATGATTTGGCTGTTCATTCTCAGTATCCTTTGCTTAATTATTCCTGCTTCAGAGACTCAATTATCTTTACAATAAGACACAAAATCCTTGGTTCAGCAATAAAAGTCCTGGGCAATTTTGTTCCTACCTCTCTTTTCCAGGCTGACATTTCATTATTCCAACTCATATGACTTATTTCCAGACAAATTGATTTACTAGATATTCCAAATTAATCAATAAACATTAGTTAAGTGCCTACTATGTGATGGGCCCTACTCTGTCTACAAAAAGAAAGGCCATACCCTTAAGGAGTTTATAATCTATCCCCATTTCATTTCTTATTTTCATTCCTTTTCATAGCTTGCCCAGAGAACTTAGAGTCCTTTTTCTCTTCATTATTGCCACAATGAATGCCTAACTTCTTTCAGAAAATAAATTTGGGTTTTCCTTTCACATAGAAGGCTTTTCTTAACCTCCTCAGTTCATCTCTTCCCTTATCCTCTAAATAAATTACTTTGAATTTATTCTGTATGTATTTTGTATTTTTTTCCATGTACATATTTCCTGCTTGCTTTCTCTCTCCAATCTTCCCCAAAAGAACATAAGCACCTTGAAAGCAAGACATGCTTGACTTTTCTTTTTCTCCTTTATGCCCGGTAACTGATGCATGGTAGGTCTTCAATAAATAATTATTGGACATGTGCTAATTGAATTATTTATATATTTCTAAAATTTGTGTTTTTTTTTAATTTTGGGAGTATCCTAACTCCTCCTTTTTACCTATTACATTCATTTTCATCTTTCAATGTTCAACTGAAATACCATCTCTCTCCCTCAAAACCATCCTTGATTGTACTTGTCAGTCATACTAAACAAAACATTTTGTTTTGTACCTTTCAAATGAACTTAACGTGGATTATGTCATATGGTAGCTAGCTATTTTGCATTTCTGCCCAACCCTTATATTCTTCACAAGGAGCTAGTTAATAAAAGTGTTTTGAATTGAAAATCTTATATGCGTATAGTCAGGCAGACCTTGACTATATGCTAAATTCAGTGTTACCTGAAGAAAAATACCTACTTCTTGTTCTTGGATCTGACCTCCAATATTGCATCTCTAGATTCCTTTCAGACATCTCAGGACACATCTTAAACATAAAATATCAAAAATGGAATCCATTATCTTACCCTCCCCATAAATCCTTATCTACCTGAAAATGCCCTATTATTGGCAGGAGTACTACCATCATTCTAGTCCTCCAGTTAGGGACCCAGAGTGCATTCCTTAACTTTTTTCTTTCTCAACCCTCCATTTCCAAACCATCTCCAAGGTCTGTTAATTTCACTCTTTTTAAAAAACATTTATTCATATTTATTTTTAGAAAAGTTAACATGGTTACAAAATTCATGCTCTAACTTTCCCCTTCACCCCCTAAGCTCCGCCCCCATTGGCTGATGCGTATTTCCATTGGTTTTAACATGTGTCATTGATCAAGACCTATTTCCAAATTGTTGTTAGTTGCATTGGTGTAGTAGTTTCGAGTCTACGTCCCTAATCATGTCCTCCTCAACCCATGTGTTCAAGCAGTTGCTTTTCTTCTGTGCTTCCACTCCTGCAGTCCTTCCACTGAATGTGGGTAGAGTTCTTTTCCATAAATCCCTCAGAATTGTCCTGGGTCATTGCATTCCTGCTAGTACAGAGGTCCATTACATTCTATTTTACCACAGTGTATTGGTCTCTGTGTACAATGTTCTTCTGGCTCTGCTCTTTTCGCTCTGCATCAATTCCTGGAGGTCTTTCCAGTTCACATGGAATTCCTCCAGTTTATTATTCCTTTGAGCTCAATAGTATTCCATCACCGGCATATACCACAGTTTGTTCAGCCATTCCCCAATTGAAGGACATACCCTCATTTTCCAGTTTTTTGCCACCACAAAAAGCGCGGATATAAATATTTTTGTACCAGTCTGTTTATCTATAATCTCTTTGGGGTACAAATCCAACAATGGTATGGCTGGATCAAAGGGCAGACATTCTTTTATAGCCCTTTGAGCATAGTTCCAAATTGCCATCCAGAATGGTTGGATCAGTTCACAACTCCACCAGCAATGCATTAATGTCCCAGTTTAGCCAAATCCCCTCCACCATTCATTACTCTCCCCTTCTTTCATTTTAGCCAATCTGCTAGGTGTGAGGTGATACCTCAGAGTTGTTTTGATTTGCATTTCTCTAATTATTAGAGATTTAGAACACTTTCTCATGTGCTTATTGATACTTTTGATTTCTTTACCTGAAAATTGCCTATTCATGTCTCTTGCCCATTTATCAATTGGGGAATGGCTTGATTTTTTATACAATTGCNTTCATGTCTCTTGCCCATTTATCAATTGGGGAATGGCTTGATTTTTTATACAATTGTTTTATCTCCTTGTATATTTGAGTAATTAGAATCCTGTCAGAGTTTTTTGTTATAAAGATTTTTTCCCAATTTGTTGTTTCCCTTCTGATCTTGGCTACATTGTTTTTGTTTGTACAAAAGCTTTTTAGTTAGAAGTAATCAAAATAATTTATTTTACATTTTGTAATTTTCTCTAACTCTTGCTTGGTTTTAAAATCTTTCCTTTCCAAGAGATCTGACAGGTATACTATTTTGTGTTCACTTAACTTATTTATAGTTTCCCTCTTTATATTCAAGTCATTCACCCATTCTGAGTTTATCTTGGTGAAGGGTGTGAGATGTTGATCTAAACCTAATCTCTCCCTTATTGTTTTCCAAATTTCCCAATAGTTTTTGTCAAATAGTGGATTTTTGTCCCCAAAGTTGGGCTCTTTGGGTTTATCATACACTGTCTTGCTGATGTCACTTACTCCAAGTCTATTCCACTCATCCTCCCTTCTGTCTCTTAGCCAGTACCAAACCATTTTAATGACCGCTGCTTTATAGTATAGTTTAATATCTGGTACTTCTAGGCCCCCTTCCTTCACATTTTTTTTCATTATTTCCCTTGACATTCTTGATCTTTTGTTATTCCAGATGAACTTTGTTATAGTTTTTCCTAATTCAGTAAAAAAGTTTCTTGGTAGTTTGATAGGTATGGCACTAAATAGGTAAATTAATTTGGGTAGAATGGTCATTTTTATTATGTTAGCTCGTCTTACCCATGAGCAATCAATATTTTTCCAATTGTTTAGATCTAGTTTTAATTGCATGGAAAGTGTTTTGTAGTTGTTTTCATGTAATTCCTGTGTTTGTTTTGGTAGATAGATTCCTAAGTATTTTATATTGTCTAGGGTGATTTTTAAATGGTGTTTCTCTTTCTACCTCTTGCTGCTATGATGTGTTGGAAATATATAAAAATATTGATGATTTATATGCTTTTATTTTGTATCCTGCTACTTTGTTAAAGTTGTTGATTATTTCTATAAGGTTCTTAGTTGATTCTCTAGGATTTTTTAAGTATACAACCATATTATCTGCAAAGAGTGATAGCTTAGTCTCCTCATTGCCTATTTTGATACCTTCAATTTCTTTTTCTTCTCTACTTGCTACTGCTAGTGTTTCTAGTACAATGTTAAATATTAGAGGTGATAATGGGCATCCTTATTTCACTCCTGATCTCTTTGGGAAGGCTTCCAATTTATCCCCATTGCATATGATGCTTGTTGATGGTTTTAGGTATATACTGTTCATTATTTTTAGGAAAAGTCCTTCTATTCCTATACTTTCCAGGGTTTTCAATAGGAATGGGTGCTATATTTTGTTAAAGGCTTTTCCAGCATCTATTGAGATAATCATGTGGTGTTTGTTGGTTTGCTTGTTGATATGGTCAATTATGTGGATGGTTTTCCTAATGTTGAACCAACCTTTCATTCCTGGTATAAATCCCACCTGATCATGGTGGATGATCTTCTTAATTACTTGCTGGAGTCTCTTTGCTAGTATTCTATTTAAAATTTTTGTATCTATGTTCATTATGGTAGGACTCCTTCTTTGCTTATTATATCAAATAATTTGTATAGTATTGGGATTAGTTGCCCTTTGAATATCTGATAGAATTCACTTGTGAATCCATCAGGCCCTGGCGATTTTTTCTTAGGGAATTCTTTGATGGCTTGTTCAATTTCTTTTTCTGATATGGGATTATTTAGGTATTCTAATTTCTTCTGCTGTTAATCTAGGCAATTTGGATTTTTGTAAATATTCATCCATATCTCCCAGATTGCTATATTTATTGTTATATGATTGGGCAAAATAGTTTTTAATGATTGCCTTAATTTCCCCTTCATTAGAGGTGAAGTCTCCCTTTTCTTCTTTGATACTGTCAATTTGGTTTTCTTCTTTCCTTTTTTTATTAGATTGACCAGTACTTTGTCTATTTTATCTGTTTCAGCTTCTAGTCTTATTTATTAATTCAATAGTTCTTTTACTTTCAATTTTATTAATTTCTCACTTGATTTTTAATATTTCTAATTTAGTTTTCATCTGGGGATTTTTAATTTGCTCACTTTCTAATTTTTTAAGTTGCATGCCCAATTCATTAATCTCTGTCCTCCCTAATTTGTTAATATATGCACTGAAGGATATAAATTTCCCCCTGAGTACTGCCTTGGCTGCATCCCACAGAGTTTGGTAGGCTGTCTCATCATTGTCATTCTCTTCAATGAAATTGTTGATTGTTTCTATGATTTCTTCTTTGACTAGCTGGTTTTGGAGAATCATATTATTTAATTTCCAATTAGTTTTTGATTTGCCTGTCCAGGTGCCGTTACTAATTATTATTTTATTGCATTATAGTTTGAGAAGGTTACATTTATTATTTCTGCTCTTTTGCATTTGTTTGCAATGTTTCTATACCCTATTACATGGTCAATCTTTGTGAATGTACCATGTGCAGCTGAAAAGAAGGTGTATTCCTTTTTGTTCCTATTTATTTTTTCTCCACATATCTATTAAATCTAATTTTCCTAGGACTTCATTCATCTTTCTTACCTCTTTCTTATTTATTTTTTGGTTTGATTTTTCTAGATCTGAAAGAGGAATATTTAGATCTCCCACTAGTATGATTTTACTGTCTATTTCCTTCTGGAGATCTGCCAGTTTCTCCTTTATTAATCTGGTTGCTATGCCATTTGGTGCATACATCTTGAGCACTGTTATTTCCTCATTGTCTGTACTGCCTTTAATCAGGATGTAATGACCTTCCCTGTCTTTTTTAATCATATCTATTTTTACTTTGGCTTTGTCAGAAATCACAATTGCCACTCCTGCCTTCTTTTTCTCATTTGAGGCCCAAAGGATTTTGCTCAAGCCCTTTACCTTAAACCTGTTTATGTCCACCCATCTCATATGTGTTTCTTGTAGACAACATATGGTAGGATTTTGGTTTCTAATCCACTCTGCTATTTGCTTCCTTTTTTTTTTTTTAATTTTAAACCCTTAACTTCTGTGTATTGACTTATAGGTGGAAGATTGGTAAGGGTAGGCAATGGGGGTCAAGTGACTTGCCCAGGGTCACACAGCTGGGAAGTGTCTGAGGCCGGATTTGAACCTAGGACCTCCTGTCTCTAGGCCTGGCTCTCAATCCACTGAGCTACCCAGCTGCCCCCTATTTGCTTCCTTTTATTGGGCAAGTTCATCCCACTCACATTCAGAGTTATAATTATCAGTTGTATATTCCCTGATATTTTAGTTTCCTCTCGTAATTCTACCTTCTCTTCTTACACTATTTCATTTTAAACCAGTGCTTTGCTTTATGCCAGTAACCCTTGTACCCTCCCTTGATTAACTTCCTTTTCTACCCCCTCCCTTATTATTCTCCTCTTTTTATTTTTAAGGCCTAATGAATTCCCTCCCCCTTCTTCTCCCCTCCCTTTTTTGACCTCCCCACTCACCTGCTCCCCTTTGTTTATCTCTTCTGACTTTCTCAGTAGGGTTAGATAGAGTTTTATATACCAATGGATAAAGCTACTCTTCCCTCTCAGGGTTAATTACACAGAGAGTAAGGTTTAACTATTACCTCTTAATGCTCTCTTCCTCTCCTTCTTATAATATTATTCATCCCTTGCCCTTCCCATGCGCTCTTTGTGTGTAATAGAATATCCTATTTTTCTTATTCATTTAAGTTTCTCTTGGTGTCCTCTACTATTCACCCCCCTCTTTCCCACCACCCCATATCATCTTAGACTATTTAGTATTCCAACCTCTCCCTATGAATAATTCTTCTAATTACTATAATAGTGAATACTGTAATAGTGAATAGAGTTCCTTACAGAGAATTATACATAACATTTCTCCACATAGGAATAGAAATAATTACATCATATTGAAGCCCTTAAAGAGGCAAATTGAAAAAATACGAGTTTTCTTTCTTTCCCCTCTGTTTCCTATTTACTTATTCATGTTTCTCTTGATTTTTTGGTTGGATGTCGAACTTTCCATTTAGTCCTGGTCTTTTCTGTGCAAATACTTGGAAATCTTCTATCTTGTTGAATGCCCAAACTTTCCCCTGGAAGTATATAGTTAGTTTTGATGGGTAGGTGATCCTTGGTTGTAGACCCAGTTCTCTTGCCTTTCTGAATATTATATTCCAAGCCTTGAGGTCTTTTAGTGTGGAGGCTGCCAGATCCTGTGTGAGGCTGATTGGTGCTCTTTGATATCTGAATTGTCTCTGGCTTCTTGTAAAATTTATTCTTTTACTTGGAAGCTCTTAAATTTGGCTATTATATTCCTGGGGGTTATCATTTCAGGGTCTAGGGTAGAGGGTCATCTATGGATCCTTTCAATGTCTATATTGCCCTCTTGTTTTAGAACTTCAGGGCAATTTTGCTGAATAATTTCTTTTAGTATGAAGTCCAAATTTCCATCAATTTCTGCTTTTTCAGGAAGACCAATGATTCTCAGATTGCCTCTTCTAGACCTATTTTCTTGGTCTGTTACTTTCTCATTGAGATATTTCATGTTTCCTCCTATTTTTCAGTCTTTTGACTTTGTTTTATTTTTTCTTGTTGTCTTGAGGATCATTAGCTTCTAATTGCTCAATTCTAGCCTTTAGGGACTGGTTTTTGGCTATAATCTTTTGGTATTCCTTTTCAATCTGGTCATTTCTGGTCTTCAGTTGACTTGCCTCACTTTCCAATTGTGAAATTCTGCCTTTTAAAATGTTATTTTCTTGCCAGATTTTGGTTTCAAATTTGCTTACCATTTTGTTTGATTTTGGGGCATCTTTCTCTAATTGGGAGTTTCTGTCTTCTAACCTGTTAATTTCCTTTTTAGCTATTTCCCACTTCTCTCGCTAAAACTCTTCCGTCTTTCTCATCATCTCAGATTTGAACTTTTCAATAGCTTGTGGCCAATTTTCATTATTTTGGGAAGGTTTGGATATGATTACTTGTTTGTTCTCCTCTGCTGATTGTTCTGTTGTCTGGATTTTATCTATGTAAAAGTTGTTGAGTGTTATAGATTTCTTCTTGATGATTTTTCTCCTTTGGGGTTCTTGTCTCTGGCTTGCCATTGTTAGCCCTGCACTCTCTCAGGTTTATCCTCACACTCAGGGTCTGTCTGCACTCTTTAGGCTCCTGAGGTCTCAGGTCTAGTTCTTCTCAGGGTCAAGCCTCCTGGTGGTTTCCTTGCTTGTTCCTCTGTCCAAGGCTCCTTTAACAGTCTCAGGAAGCAGCTTCCACAGTCATGCACCCCTCTGCACTGAGTCCTCACTCAAGGTTCTTGCCTGAGCTCAGGATCCGTGTCTGCGCTTGTGTCCACACCCTCACTCATGCCTGCGCTCTGGGTCTGTGTTCAAAGTCCGTGCACTCTTTAGCCTCTTGGGGTCTTAAATCTTGTTGCTCTCAGGAGTAGGCCTTGGTGACCCCTGGTAGCTGCCAAGGACTTAATGCGTGCCCCAAACTTGCTATAACTCTTGTGAGCTGGCTTTGGCACTGTAGGTAGTGTGAGGTGGGGTAGGGGGTTGCTCAGCTCGTGTTTTAATGAGAGCTGTTTCACCCTTTTATAGCATGGGAATGCCCCGATTCCATGTACCTCCAATGCTGCGCCCTGTTGTGGGATCCCTTCAATCCTCTGAATTTGTTTTTATGTCTTCTTGAGGAGTCCTATATGTTTCATTTAGGAGAGGTTAAGCAGCTGCTTTTACTTTGCCACCATCTTAACCAGGAAGTCTCTCCTGTTAATTTCACTCTTGCAATATCTCTTTAATACACCCCTTTTTCTCCTGGTTCAGGACCTCACTCCCTCATATTTGGATTATTATAATAGCCTACTGGGTTTTCTACCTACCTCAAATTTGACTATCTTAAAATTTTCTTAAATGATAGAAATAGTCTAATTAACTAATGCCCCATCTCATCTTCAGCTAAGGAAAATCTCCTTTCCTTTTGGTGTTAACTACTTTAAAACCAAACTATTTAAAGGCTTGGATGCAAATTGTAGTAAATAGTCATATAGTTTAGTGGTAGCTTCAAATAACACAGAAATGAAAATGAAAAGAAATAAAGCTTTCAAATAAATACTGAGATGACTTCAGGTTGTGGGGGAGGTGGGCAATGAATATCTCTCCTCACTCACAGTTGGAGGGGAAATAGGAAGTGAAATGCTCTAAGCTGTGCTCTCCTTGGCCATCATTCTAGGATAGAGGAAGTGGAAGAAAAGCAAAGGATTATGGACTAGGTTTCAGACGTGTCACTGATCACATGTTTTCTCATTTGACTGATCTACATTATGTTCCATGACTGGTCCTACTTCATCTACATCTTACTTTCATCTGAGCAGTTCCTCACCTCCAGTCATTTCTCTTCTTCTCTGCTCATGCACTGCTTCTTAAAGCTTTGTTCACCCCCCTCCATTTCTCCAGGTAGCTTCTTCCTCAGAAGAAAGTTTTCTCCAAGATCAAAAACTCCACTAGGGACTTAGGACACTCTTGGAAATGTATGCATGAGAGTGGGCATTAACCTCAAGTCTCCATGTTGTCTTGATCCACTGTAGAGCTCTTTCCTCTAATATGTACCTGTCCAACTACCTTTATTATATTTTATTTTGACATTACACTCATTTGTATCTATTTATAGTCTCCTTCATTAGATTGTGATAGGTAGCATGAAGTGATAAATAAAGAACTTGATTTAGATTCAAGTCTAATCTCTGACTTATATTGCTAGGCAAGTCACTTAATTTTTCTTTGCTTTAGACAATTTTTAATATAAAAAGTTTTGAATAAGAGGTGGATAGAATTGGTGGAGGGAGTTCCTAACCCTGACTTCCTTACCCCAATGAAATCATGGGCCCATTCCCTAGTCTAACCTGATCTCTAAACTCATTGGAACTATTTTATCTAAACTTTATGTCTTTCCCAGTTCTCAATACTGTCTTTTACATTTAGTAGATCTGCAATAAATATTTTATTAATTGAATTGAAAATCATTTTTGTGATTCTTATTTATTAATAATGAAGATGATGATGATTATGGCTAGTCTTATAAAGTATTTAAGGGTTTACAAGAATGTTTTTACAAACATCTCATTTGATCCTCACAACAACCCTAGGAAGTAGGTTATTATTATCACCATTTTACAGTTGAGAAAACTGAGGCAGAGAGCAGTTAAATGACTTTCTTACTGTCACACAATTAGTAAGTGTCTGAGGCTAGATCTGAACTCCCAGAGGCAATATGTATTGGAATTTGCAGATAGGGAAACTGAGGAGCAAGGAAGTTAAATGACTAAAAAGATGAACATGAATAGTTAACCAGAGCCAGAATTAGAAACTAGGCTTCCTGAATCTACTACTGAATTCTTATAGATCATCCGCTATGTTCAATGGTCTGTTGTTGTTCAATAATGCCAGACTCTTCATTAGCTCATTTAAGGTTTTTTTTGGCAAAGTTACTGGATGGGTTGTTGTTTCCTTCTACTGATCATTTTACAGATGAAGGAACTTAGTCAAACAGGGCTAAGTGAGTTGCCCAGGGTCACATAGCTAGTAAGTGTCTGACAGCCGACTGATCTCAGGTCTTCCTGATTTCAGGCTACTCAATGCACTACCTAGCCATCTTAGGGTTTTATGATCCCAGAAATGGATAAAAAGCAATATCCTTTCAGGTGGGGTTTCTACTACTGAATAGAGAGAGGATAGTTAGAAGACTGTGCTATTTGGAAAATTAAGGAGATGCATTCTTGGGCTTAGCTTAGCACATAGTCTATTCTCAGACATCTTCCATATCCTCTTATGTCTCACAGACTTCTGCTGCTAGCCTTTTTTGTTTTGCTCTAATACTCTTGACATTTAAGCCTGGACACTTGAAAGGTTTCTCCTCTTTACTTTATCCCACATGTTATTGATTGTGTCTAGCTTTTGTGCGTGCATGTGTGTGTGTGTGTGGTTTTTTCCCAAAATCTATTTTCTTTCATGTTTTGCTTGCTCCTTTTAGTATTTCTGGTTCTGACACTGAACAGAGAATTTCACTATGATTTATTTTCAAATTCTTTTTCAGAAAGAAGGATAAGTAAAATATTTTAATTCAACTTGGTTCTCATATAAATAGCCAGGCCTTTAAGCTCAGAGTTTAAAGGAGAAGTTGTCAACCTTTTAGAAGTGTCATACCAATGATTTCTCTATACTCGGAGTCAGGGGCTACCTACAGGTTATAGCCCCTTCCTCTTTCTTGAGACCTTTCTCCCCATCCTCTCTAGTGTCCTTTCAAAGGAAAAAAATTGCTACCGATAATCACAGTTTTTTAGTAAATAACACTTTAGTTATTAGAGTTATAATAGGACCTAGAGCTCAAGAGTTTTTAGAGATATTCTAGACTAGCGCTCTTATTTATTTATTTTTTTTACTTTGAGGAAACTGAATAATAAAGACATTTCTATAGAGATTTTATATTTGAAAAAATGGTTTGTATATAATACACATTTTCACTCACCTTAATTGCCCCCCTCTACTTTTTGTCTCTCTGTCTCTCTGCCTTTATACTGAAAGATTAATAATTTCCCCTAGAGTGTGACTCTTCCCAAGGTACCAGAGATAGCAATTTATGAGTCCCCACTAATGTTTTTCCATTAACATGAAGACTCAATAATATTTAGTCAAAATGTATTCTGAAAATTCAAAGCAAACCCACAGAATTTATATAACATTTTACCCATAAACTTGTATCATGGTCTTCTAACAATACATACAGTATCTAAAGAGCATACACTTAAGGTCTCAGTTTTGTAAGGTTCATGGGTAAGAAATACAGGTGGCCAAGATTGTTCCTAACTCTAGAACCATGAATTTCAATAACCTTGTTTCAGTAATTATTAATTAAAAACAAACTTGATATGTCTAGTCTATGTTACTGAATGCTTCCACTGCTAATTTGAGCTAACCTGTGTTATGTTGGACTAACTAACACCTTGTTGGGTATAACCTCTAGAATCGATGAGCCAGTATGTTATGATGCTTCTTTGATGCTTTGATCCTTGCTGTTCTCCTGTTCAGATGGGCTTTCATCTTTACAATAATGGTAGTATCCATCACTTATAGCTTCAGATTGAGCTTCTGACCTTATGAAGAACTTTGCCAAAGGAGTAGAGTTGAAGTGGTTTCTGCCACACTTAGGATGATACTTATTGCCTTTTCCTGAAAGAAAATACAATACTTCAGGCAAAGAGTATCATCCTAAGTGTGGCAGAAGCCACTTCAACTCTACTCCTTTGGCAAAGTTCTTCATCTCCATCTTTCAGAAACAGTGGGTGTCGATGTAGAGAAGTTTCTTCTTTTTTCACTTTTCATCTGCTCTTCATCAGATGAAAGGGGAGAGAGAAACAGAGGGAGACAGAGAGAGACAGAGACACAGAGGCACAGAGAGACAGAGAAAGAGAAGAAAGGAGAAAGAGAAGAAGGGATGGAGAGAGAGAGAATATGCTTTCTTGATACAACTTTGCAGTTTATTCTTTTATGTCTCATATATCTTGGATCCTCTCTGCAGGTGACCCCATCTTATCTTATGATGAGTAATAAATTCTCATTCTCTGTCATTATACCAAAATCAGGTAAAATATTTGTGCCAGAACCATAAAATAGCTCTGGTAGTCACATTTCCCCAGTTATAAATGAAAAGCTCTTCAATTTTTTTATTTGCATGGAATTTATCTTTGAAGAATAAAACATTGAGTCAGCTTTCTGTCCTTCCTTTATTCACTCTGAATTTCTTCAGCCAATAATATGCAACTTAGTAACTGCAGACTTAGCAACTATTTGCTAATAATAGTGAAGTCGACATTCTCCCAGACACGGATACTCTATGGAGTCACCCTCTTTATATACACATCATCTTATATGAGCTTCATAACAACACTGTGACGTAGGTATTATTATAACCATTTTACATATAAGGGAAATTTTGTCTTGTGGAAGTTGGGATTTGGCCAAAGTCACAAAACTAGTGTCAGAGATGGAATTCAAATGTAAGTGTTTATGAATCAAGGTTTAATACCATATACCCTGTGCTAAAGAGTCTCTTTCATGGAGGCAGTTAGGTGGCTCAGTGGATTGAAAGCCAGGTCTAGAGACAAGAGATACTTCCTCAGATGCTTCCTAGCTGCATGATCCTGGGCAACTCACCTAATCCCCATTACCTAGCCCTTAACTTTCCTCTGCCTTGGATCCAATACTCCTTTGATAAGGTTCTTCGTCTTCTCTAATTTTCCAAAATGTAAAGATGTCAATGTAGAGAAATTTCTCCTATTTTCTCTTTTCTCTTCTTTTTATCTACTCTTCATCAAATGACAGGGATGGAGTACACAGAGACAGAGAATGTGCTCTCTTTGATATAATTTTAAAGTCTATTCTTTTATCTCTCATATATCTTGGGTAAGATGGAAGATGATGGTTGTTTTTGTTTTGTTTTGTTTTTTGAGTCTAAATTGGTCATTACTTTAAAGTTGAACAAATTATTAAGGGTAAAACCCAGATTAGAGCCAGGGTCTTTTGATCCCTACTTCTGCACCTTTTCCTTTATATCATGATTCTTTCCACCATCCAGTACCTTCCACATTATAAATGCTTAATAAATGTTTATTGTGCTATATTGTATTAAATGAAATTGTCTATTGAATGTAAACATCACTTGATTAAACTGAGGATGGCTCCTGTTTATTGTCCACTTGGTTCATTGACAATAGAGACTAGGAATAAAGCTCTTGTGAGATTATATGTACAATCTAGTTTTGAACACTATAGTTGCACAGATAAGCTTTTCTCATATTCTGAAAGGCCATGCATGGGATTTTGCGCAATGGTAGTAGTTTTCCACTTTCTAAGTATTTGGATTTATACTTTTAGCAATGCCCACTGAGGGAAAATTGTTGTAACTAAGGCTTCTGGGAGGCCTAAGAACATGTCAAGAGACAGGATGAGAGCTATGATACATTTCTTTTCAAGACCTTTGTATTCTATAGGAACAAAAAAATGGAATTCTGGGCTCAAATACACCTGTAGATGTAAGAGATACACCAGTAGACTTACAACCCAGCCTGACCCTTGGTAGAACAGGGTAATGATAGGCAACATTTCTCCTTGTCTTCTGCATATTGGAAATGATTAAAAATCTTAGAAACTTAGTTTTTAGCCTGGACACTTTGGCAGTGTTTTCTTTACTCTTGTAAAGTGTAATGTCTTCCTGCTCATGGGATGCATTTAACAAATTATCTTGAATGGAATTGACTGGAAACCATATCTGCTGCTCTGATTTTAGCATTTCTGTACTGTGAAAAAGGTGGCAATCACAAATTCTTGACACTACAGAAGATGAAACGATCAAATGGCAAGGTATATTCTTTAAAGAAAGTTATGTTCAATCTGTTAGTTTTTGTAACTTTATAATATTCATAATGAATTTGGTTTTATAACATTTTAAAGCAAGAAATTTTTTTCACAAACAATAATACTTTTTATTTCTTGCTTTAAAAATATTTTTCATACATGACCTGGGATTATAAATTTAGTAATAATAGAAACTTTTGCACTCATTTTAAAGGTGAAAACCTTCCACATTATAAGAGGCACAGATATGTTAGGCAACTTTTCTAATGTCTCTTGGGTAGTTTTATAAAGAATGGGTGCCCTACTAGAGGATTAGGGATATAAGTGAGGATGGAACATTCCGATGTCTCCAATTGTCTCCCCTGTTAATCAAAGTGAGACCAACAATTCTCAGGGTTCGAATATAACAGTAGTGATAATGGAACTGGTAGAAGCTGACCTAGAGTCCAAATTCAAGTCCTCTGACCCCAAGTTAACACTTTATTTTTTGAAACAGAAAGTTATTTATTTTCCTTCCACAGTATTAAGAATATCTACAGTAAAGCTTAAAGTACTCAAAGTACTCTGTGGTACTTCCTACTCACTTAATGGCCTTACTGTTAGGTGTTGTAGTACAGACTTCAGAAGCAGGCTGAAAGCTCTAGTCTTCGGTAAGGAATTCTGGAATGAGCACAAATGGTACCTGTATTCCTTCATGCCAACCTACCATCTAAGGCTGAGAATCAGTGAATTCTAGAGATGGGATACTTCATTCACCATGAAACACTTTTTTCACTTTTTTTTCATTTCCTCTAGAACCTGATAGAAGTAAGAATCAGTCATGACCTCCCATGAGACCTTATGAGAGAGAGTACCACACATATACAGGAGCTCATAGGCTGGCATTTATCACATGAGGCTCAATGAAGGAGTTCTCTTACTGTTTCATGGAATGACATTGTCCACAAATGAAAGTCTGTGTGCTATGATTGGGAAGTTAACATGAGATACTCCTATCAAAGGCCTATGATCAGCCCTAAGATTAGTAACCACCATTGTGAGAGTCTATTGGAAAACTACCTAGCTCTAACCAGTGAAGGTACCAGATGTGAAATATTCAGGAAAGTGAGGCACCAGGGATAAAAACAAATTCCAAAACAGCAAATTGATGACTATTCCTGCATGTCATGAAACTCAAATCAGCTGCATTTTCAAGGGGCTACATGGCATAAGCTATTAGCAAGTTGTTGTTCCATTGTTTTTCAGTCTTGTCCAGCTCTTCATGACTCAATTTGGAGTTTTCTTGGCAAAGAGACTGGAATGGTTTGCTATTCTTTTTCTATCTCACTTTATAGATGAGGAAACTAAAGCAAACAGGGTTAAGTATCTTGCCTATGGTCACACAACTAATAAAGTGCCTGAGGTTGGATTTGAACACAGGAAAATGAATCCTCCTGATTCCCAGACCTGTGTTCTATCCCCTGTGCCATGTAGATGGTTTTCCAATTTATGGTCAAGTTTGTAATGTAGATGCCATCACTTTTTTTGAAGACACGCTGTTCCACTTAGAAGTTCAGATTGGTGCCACCCATGTGGTTTCCTACAAGAAAATTGAGACAGTCTTTCTCCTTCACCTGCAAGACCCCTAAGGCTCTTGATATTGTAGAAATTTCCCTTTATAATTATCCTAGTAAAAAAGACAAGCATTTATTGAGTATCTGTTGTGTACCAAGAAATCAGCTAAGCACTTGATAATCCTCACAACAATCCTGGAAGCAGGTGATATTATCTTCCTCACTTTACAGTTGAGGAAACTGAGGCAGGGAACTGTTGTGTGACTTGCCCAAGCTCACACAGCTAGTAAGTGTCTCAGATTAGATTTTCTGGGCTCTATATCCAGCTCTCTATCTGCTGCGCCACCTAATTGCCTCAATCAATGCTGTATGTGCTATCATGGACAGTGGGAAAAGGGTGAAAAAAGGCCACTCTTTCTGTAGCAGTCCTTTCATCATGCTCTGATGATGGACAGTGTTTTCCCCCAAATGAAGTAAATTAGACCTCTAGGGGATATAGTGTACTGGTAACCCTCATGTTCTCATTTACATAAACAATTCATTAATTGGCTGACCTTCTCTGCTTATCTTCCTAATCAGTGACCTGACTTCCAAGTTTGCTTTGAGTGTAGAAGCACATAAGAGGCAGCAGAAGTAGCAATAATAATGGCTAACATTTATATAATATTTACTATGTGCCAGGCATTGTGCTAAGCATTTTACAATTATTATCTCATTGGATCCTTATAACAACCTTGGGAGGTAGGTAGAATTACTAGCACCTCCTTTTTACACATGAGGAAACTGAGGCAAAGGATGAATGAATGACTTGCCCAGGGTCACACAGCTAGTACGCGTCTGAGACTGAATTTGAATTCAGGCCTTCTTCATTCCAGACCCAGCACACTATTCACTGTGCCACCTCGATGTTCCTAAATAGCCACAAACTGAATGGTGACCACATTCACTAAAAAGCTTCATGGTTTCCTTTGGCATGGAAGTCATGTCTTGAAGGCATCACAGTGTCTTATCCACATAATGAAAATCTGTCTTTACTTTTCTGAGGCCATTTCTAATGCACCTCATAAATCCCTTCAAATGTCCAGTCACCAATTCAGAAGCAGGAAGCTTGGGGAAAGGAGATTATAAGGAAGGTTTTCATGTCAAGGATGATGACAACCACCTAGTGATTTTTCAATCAATCAGGATTCCCTCCTTGGGAGGAAATATAAGTAGGTGGATAATTATTTAGTTGAGCTGAAAATGTGTCTTCTGCATGAATTCCAGAGAAAATGAAGATGCCTTTGTTATTAGAACAGAAATGAAAGGGCCACAGGTACATGAGTGGTAGAGAACTTGACAGGGGGTACACTAGAGGGGGAATCTGAGATTTGCAGCATAGAGAGAGAAGGGGCTGTGCTGAATGTGATAGAGCAGGCAAAAAAAAAACACCCAGTCTATGAAATTTTATAAACAAGTAATTTAGAGAATCACTTTTAGAAGACCAGTCGCATATTCACTAAGCCAATCAGTTTGCTTTTTAAAAATTTGTCCAGTCTTCTAATTGAGATCTGATGTGGGCAGAGAGAATTCCACTGTATGCTGCCTCTATCAGTTGTCACCAGGAGAATTGTTTTTCAGATTTAAAAATATGGGGAAGGATATTTGGGTCATGGCATATGAAAATGGGATGGAGGAACTTTACATGTTTAGCTAGGAGAAAATTTCAAGGAGGGCAATTGCCCTTCTTCCCAATCTCCCCTGCACTTACCAAATCTGTATATATTGCAATCATTAACTTTATATTTATGCTATATATATGTATATGTATATATTCATGTAGCAATAGCTGAAATGTTATATAAATACCTCATTTTAACTTCACAACAATCTGAGAGTTAAGTGCCCTTGATATCTCTATTTTTTAGTTGAGAAAACTGAGACAGAGGTTAAGTGACTTGCCTAGGATCACATAGTTAGTTAAGTAGCTGAAGATGGATATTCACTTCTCCTATTAGAAAATAAGATCCTAGAAAATAAGTACCAAGCTAGAGCTTGGTACAGTGCCTAGAATATAGGAGGCACTTAATAAATTTTTAAAGTAACTGATTCATATGACAACTGTCTCAAGTACTCAATGGAACATAAAACAAAAGAGAATAAACTTGTTCAGTTTGGTAGAACCAGGAGCAATGGACAGAGGTTGCAAAGTGACTGATTTTTTGTTAAACCTTTACCTTCTGCCTTAGTATCAAATCTAAAAGAAGAATAGCGAGGTCTAGGTAACTGGGGGTAAGTGACTTGCACAGATTCACACAGCTAGGAAGTGTCTGAGGTCATATATGAACCCAGGTGCTCCAGACTCTAGATCAAGACCTCCATACACTGTGCTACCTAACTGCCCCTCAATAGAATTGTCCCAAAGTAGAATAGAGTGCTTCTAGAGGTAACAGGTTTCTCTGCTTGGAGGTCTTCAAGTGGAGGTTGTATGATCCCTTGTAAGATATGTTATAAAAGGGATTCCACTCAGTTATAGATAGAACTGGGCGGCCTATGAAGTGCTTACAGGCTTCATAGACTATAATTTCATCTAGATGTTTCCCAAACTTGATTCCTGAGTCATAAACATCTAAAAGAAGGTTTCCTCTTCAAGAAATAATGGCAGAGAGAGAGAGAGAGAGAGAGAGAGAGAGAGAGAGAGAGAGAGAGAGAGAGAGGGAGAGAGAGAAACACTGAGATCTAGTCCCAGTTTTGAAAGCAGGCTGAAGAGAGATAGTTCAAACTTCAGACCCATGAGTTTAGAATAAGTTCATGGCAGCATTTTAGAAGAGGTTATTCAAGTGAGAGCTTAGGTCATGGGTTCATTATGAACAAGTTATGCGTACAATTTCCTGAAATTTGGGAAGAGCTTATATATTTAAATAATAAAGATGAAAAACTAAGAATGAAAAGAGGGTCATGGCAGGGTAGGGGTGAGTCAAATGTGGGAAGTTCAATTGAGGTAGTCTTTGACTTTATGTGAATCATGCAAATACTAAGATAAACTTTAGCAAACTCCTTTTCAAATAACTGAGGTGGGGTAGAGCTAGAGAACAAGTTCTTCCAGAGTCATATCATTTTTTTTAATGAATTACTATACTGGCAGAGCATGAGAATGTGGGTAGAGTAATAACATCGTAGTAAGGAATTTGACAAGATCTCTCAGGATATCTTTGTGGACAAATTGGGTTTACATGTACATGACACAATTTAACTTAACTCTTATACTTTCAATAGTTATGATCCAGTTGGTTGGTTTCAGAAATAGTTGACTGATTAGATTCTAAAAGTATTGGTTAATGAGTTATCATAAATCTAGGAGGTAAACACTAGTAGAGTATCACAATGATCTATACTTGGCCCTATTCTGTTGGATTAAAAAATTCAATGAAATAGATAAAGATACAGTTTAGATATTTATAACGTTTTCAAATGACATCAAGTTGGAAAGAATAACTAATACACTTCATGATAGAATTAGCAACTAACAACACGTAGACAGGTTGAAATGGTAGAGTGATCCTAAAAAGGTGAAATGCATTAGAGGTAAATGAAAATTCCTGCATTTGGGTTCAAAAAATGAAAACACAAGTACAAGGTGGCCATGTGTGCATGTGTATACGTGGAGTGGTAAGAAAACAACTCACTAAAAAGTGCCCAAGAGTTCTAATAAGCTAAATATACTCATCATCAGCAAGTTGTACAATTAATGTGACTTTGAGCTACATTAAAAACAAAAACAAAAACAATTAGTATCCATTGTGATGGATGCTGATGTGATGAAAGCCTGCTATGATGTACCCTAGGTAGCCCACATCTGGAATATCATATCAAGTTAGGTCTAACATTTTAGGTGGGGCACTGATAAACAAGCTCATCTGAAAGAAAACATCAAGGATATTGAAGGAATTATAAGTTATACCACTTGTAAATTGATGAAATTAAGATAACAAATCTGTTGATTAAGAGTCTTGGAGGGGACATGTTAACAAGCTTCAAATACTTAAGGGTCATTAAGTGCCTTGTTTTGAAGAACTAGGAGCAGAAGGTGAAAATAAAAGAAAAATTTCTGAATACTTAAAGTTGTTCAATAATGGAAGGTGATTCTTTATAGATGAGATCCCTATCCCTGAAGTCTTCAAGAAGAATTCCTTGTCAGTAGAGATTGTTAGAGTTGTATTTTTGTCCACAGCACAGTGTCTAGCACAAAGCAGGGCTTTAATCAATGTTTGATTGATTGAGATTGGACATTCATCAAGGGTATTATAATAGGGACATATTATATACTTAAATGTAACATTGAATGACTTGCCATTCCTTACAAATTTAAATCTAGACTTTTATGATTAAAAAATTATCCTCAATCAAGAGCATAGCAGTCACTTCGAGCATTTCGATTCCTCTTTGCCAATTCTCTTTTCTCTGCCACTTCCTGAGGCAAAAATGGAGACCTTTCTCTTTGCTGAGGCCAACCTCACCACTTGACCCTGCCATCCCTTCATAATATCTTTCGATTTGTGTTATCTCCTTTGCCGTTGACCTGCAAAGATCATGGTTAGTCATTGTCTTAATTTCCTCCTCATCCACTCACTTTTCAACCCCATGAAAACTGGTTGGTGCTTTCACCATTTATTAAAAAATGCTCTCTCCAAAGTTATCACTGATACCTCTATATCACAGGAAATATTAGGCCATTTCAGGAATCTTCCTTAATACCAAAGAGTGGATTCTGCCCTCCCCTCACTTATTCTGGAAAAAACATCATTTATTCATTAGGGAAGTATTTCAGGATATAATATATCATAGACATTAGGGTTCTCCAAGCTGCTTATTCTTTTTCATTTTTATAAGCATGTCACTGATGCCTCTATTCAAATTATCAATACAAATTTCTAATAGAATAGGACTGGGTCAGAGTTCTATGGCACTGCACTAGGGACACCCCTTAAGATTGATAATGATTCATTAATTGCCATTCTTGGCTGTTCATTCTTATTGAAAACAGCTACAACAAAGAACTTAAGACAGTTATCTTAGGAAGATTAAAAAACACTTCTTGAAGATTTTTTTTTTCAGTCTGGACCTTGGTATATTCCATCAAAGTGAGGATAAGGCCCATCTGGGATGGTAGATTTCCTTGGAAAGAAGGAAAGATGAGCTCATTGAGGAGTTTCGGAGATTAGTAAATTTCATGGTAAGAAGATGTCATCAGCTAAATCTACTTTTAAAGTCTAACGTTTCTTGTTGCTGCCAAAGAAATAGGGCATTACTAATTGTGGGAAAAACTAAGTCATTTTAAAACGGTGACTCTCTTACTGTAGTAGGTTTTTTTTATCACTAGAATCAGAATAGGTTTTTCTTTTAACAAGATGAAGGAAAAAGGTGAAAGTGTCTTGTGTCATAGGCAGTATTAAATGCTATAGAGAAATCAAGAAGAATGAGGATGGAGGAAAAGCCATTAGATTGGGAAATTAAAAGATAGTAACTTTGAAGAGAACAATTTCAATTGAATGATGATGTTGCTCACCAGATTTCAAAGGGTTTTGAAGGGAGAATAGGGACCCAATCTGCTAAAGAAGATGGGAAGGGATGGGATCAAGGATGCATATAAAGCAGTTGGTTTTGGTAAGGACAAAAGATGCCTCTTGATCAGAGCTGGGAATGAAGGGGAATACTGTAGAGGAAAAATGTCTGAATCTTGTGTGATGAGACAAAAGGGAAGAATGCTAGTAAAATGCCTTCGTTTTTTTCCGAAAAAGCACCAAGTCATATCCCCAGCCCAGAATGTGGGGAAGAGTTATTTTGGGAGACATGAGAAGGTTTGGAACAACAATTATTGAGAACTGGATAAAGAATTAATTAGGAAGCCATATGGAAGGTACAGTGAATAAAGTGCTAGGCCTGGAGTCAAAAAGACCTGATTTCAAATCTGATTTCAAACATTTACCAGCTGTGTGAGCCTGGGTAAGTCACTTAACCCTGTTTGCTTTAGTTTCCTCATTGATAAAATGAGTTGGGGAAGGGAATGGCAAACCATTCTAGTATCTTTGCTGAGAAAATTCCAAATGGAGTCATGAGGAGTTGGATACAACTGAAATGACCGAACAGGTAGCCTTGCCATAGTGAGGGTCCAGTTGAGTTTGTACACTATAAGTTTGTATTAGCTCAAGTCAGCACAATATTGAGACTTACTTTAACTGCATTCAGTAGGACATGGAAAGTAGAGAAGCTGGAACTTGAACCCAGGTCTTCCAATTTCAAAGGCTAGTATGCTTTCCAATGTACCATACTGCCTCTTATGCAGCCATTTAACTAATGGACTGGCTAAAGCAAGAAGGGGTAAATTAATGTATTGGTGAAGGACAGGCTCAATGGGAATGGATGAATGTGACAGAGAGGTTGTAGTCCGAGATGGGGAGCATCACATTCAAAAAATTTGAAAGCAGAATGTCCTATGATGAGGACTTTCAAGGTATGGACTAACTGGTGTGTGTCTGTGATGTGAGTAAGGATAGGGTACACAGTCCAAGATGAAGTGAATTTTATTCTAGACCATGTATCGTTTTCATAAGAATTTAAGAGGAGCAGGCTCTAGAAGAGACCAGAGTGAATCCACATCTCCCTGTGCTGATCCATGAGAGTTTATGTGTGTATGTTCTCTCCCTTTTTAAAGAAAACATTTTGTCTTATTTTAGGAAACAGCCAACATCTTGTGCTTTCTCAATTAAAGGAAAAAAGGGAAAAGAACAAGAAAAAAGAAGCCCACAAAAAACCAGCTTGTCACTGCTGGCTGCTGGTTACTTAGGGGAAGGAAGAGAGACCCTTGAGCTCTTTCCAGTGACCAGTTCCCCAAGCTGGTTCTCACAGGCAAAGAAAAAAATCCTTAGTGTAACAAAAGGTGTCAGTGAAAGGTTCTTTTAGACTAAAATTTGGTGGGGATTAAAAGAGGACGAAAGTTCAAATGAGCAGGAGTCACTGCCAAGCAAACAGGAATCTTGGCCAAGGGGAAGGAAAGGGGGTCTTTGGTTTAAAATGCAAGTAACCATGGCAAGCCACCAATTGAGTGCTAGAATCTGGTTAAGGAGTGATATCACACAGAGCTGGGCTTGTTTATTCAAGGCTAGCCCATGAGAGAACAGTTGTCTCCAATGGGTATTCTCACAGCTTGGATCCAAAATTATAAGTGCATTTTTTTAAAAAAGCATCCCACACTTTCCCTTGACCCACTGGGTATTCTACAAAAGAAAAAAGAAAATACAAAGTTTATTCTCAGTGTCTCTTGTGAGTTGGAAACAGAACTTTACATATGGAAAGGCATTTCTATGTCAGCTGTTAAGCTGGCATGATGCTATTCTCCTGCAGTTGCCAATGGAAACTCTGGATGTGTATGCCCTACCTATTGCCCATTTCCCAAGGTTTAGAGACCAGGGTTCTAAAGGGGAGCAGAGAGGGTTTCTTTCATTGCAAGTAGGCACTGTACTTTGCCAGTGTCCTTTAGGGAGAAGAACTTGCAAACAGCTAAAGAACTGTGGGAATTAAGATTATCCACAGGATAAAACATAAAAGCAAACTGGAGACCAAGTAGCGAGAAGTTCTGCAAATATCAGCCACTCCCCAGTAGCTGGTCCCTAGCCCTTTAAATATAAATCATGCAACCTACTGTCTGCCATGTACATAAAAGCCACAGGAGAAAAGCAGCTTCTTTTCTTCCTGTGTAAATGACAGGTGATTATCACTACAGTGTCACTGGCAAAAGTGCATTAGCAGCGCTTAGGGAAGAGTATTAGCTCACAGGTTTTGTTGTGAAAATGGAAACACCATGGAAAATCCACCTGGAAAGCTTTCCTGATCTGATGGATGTAACATAGCAGTGGAGAGAAAATTTCCAAAGAGGGATCCCTGTAAGTCCCAGAATTAGAGAGATTGGAATAGAACTCATGCATATATAGGCTGAGCAACCCCTATCACCAAGGGAATATTTCATGTCTCACTTCCTTTCTTTCCGCTGTCCTGAGAACCCTCATAGACAGTCCAAGAGATGCCAACAATAAATATATAGGTAGGCAAAAGATATTC
Organism: Gracilinanus agilis; assembly: GCF_016433145.1. Lineage (NCBI taxonomy): Eukaryota > Metazoa > Chordata > Mammalia > Didelphimorphia > Didelphidae > Gracilinanus > Gracilinanus agilis. The sequence goes on along the minus strand of NC_058130.1, from coordinate 597,108,512 downwards.
TAAAACTCAACCAGGAACTATTGTAGGTACTCTCAGAGGTGGCCAATTATGTCTAATAACACAAACTGCTTAGCTTTCCAGTGTCAGAAGGATAAATCAAATGTTGGAAATAATATGGAACCCTTAAGTAGTTCTGTCTTATAGCCTCAGGGTCAGTGTTTTGTTTGGACAGGACCCCTATATTCAAAAGGTTGCCTTCTCTGTCCAGCTCAAAGATGCCTGAAAATTTCCAGATTCATTCCTTCTGGTTCCTCTCAAGATGACAATACTTCTTGAGGAAGGAACAGCAAAAAACAACTAGTTATTAACACTTTTAGCACTAATGAATTTATTCTTATCTTTGCAAGTAATCCCCTCCACTCCAAGGTATGGAGCATCAGAATACTGGGTGCTGAAGACTGGGACTGGAAGTATATGTAGCTTCTCTGAGTCAAAAAAAAAAAGGAAAAGAAAAGAAAAGAAAGAAAAAGAAATGGGTACCAAAAAGGGATTTTAGAAATGTTCAAGATAAGCTTTTCTGGATTCGTATATTGCCTAGGGCCAGCCATTTATAATCACATAAGAACTTATTATCTATTTGAGGAAAGTCAATTATTTGTTATCTTTTATTTTTCTCCTGAGAAAACAGCAGAAGACTAGGTAATACACCTAAGGTCAATATAATTTTATTTTTTTTTTAACTCTTACCTTCTGTCTTAGAATCGATATTAAGTATTGGTTCCAAGACAACAGTGAGGGCTAAGCAGTTGGGGTTAAGTGACTTGTCCAGGGTCACAAAGTGAGGAAATGTTTGAGGAACAAATTTGAACACCTGACTTTCTATCTCTGGGCCTGGCTTTCTATCCACTGAGCCACCTAGCTGTCCAGTTAATATAATTTTAATATAGTTTCTGATGCCCAGTTCATTGAACATACCTCTTTTCTTTCTTAGCTGAAGAATTAAAGCAGTAATGTAGATTAGGTCAGGCAAAAATTCTTATCAGCCCATTCTTTTTCAACTAAGTTTTTACTATCGGTTTTTATTCTTCCTTGTTTCTTAAACCAAACCCCATGTTGCTTTCCAATGAAATTTGAGGATATCATTTGCTTCTTATGATTAAAAACATCATAACGTGTGTGTATCTGATAATAGCAAGCAGTAATAGACGATAAGAGGACAATCCATTATTAGCACATTTATCAGGCATCATCAGAAATGAGGTATTCCACAAAAGTGAATTTGCCAGATAACTTATGACTTGGGGAGACAAAATATGATATGTTTTGGTCATAACTCATGAAAACATTTCAAAAATTGTGCCTTCTTAGAAGAAACTGAAAAACGCAACTTTATCTTAGTAACTGAAGGTCAGGCAGCATTGTTTAGCAGAAAAAGAGCAGGTCTGAACAAGTAGATGGCATAATGGATAAAGTGCCAAGCCTGGAATCAGGGAGACTCATTTCCATGAGTTCAAATCCAGCCTCAGTCACTTATTACTCATATGACCCAGGGCAAGTCACTGAACCGTTTGCTCCTCTAAAATGAGCTGAAGAAGGAATTGGCAAAAAGCTTCTGTTTCTGACTCCAAATGGGGTCATGAAGAGGTGGACAGAACTGAAAGGGCTGAGCAAAAAAGAAGGACAGGCTCTCTAGAGTCAGAGAACTCAGATCCAGATCTTTATGCTGCTTTTTGCCACATGTGTGACTGAGTAAGCCACTTAATTTTTCTGGTCCTAAGCTTTCCCGTCTACTAAGTGAGGGGGTCACACTAAATTTCTGAGATCCCTGATGCCTTTGTTTGTACACATTGTACGTGGCCAGTGTCCTTTATCTAGAGGGGCTTGCAGACAGTTAAAGAACCATGAGCAGCTAAGTAGCACAATGGATGGAGTGCTGGGCTTGGAACCAGGAAAACTTATCTTCCTGAGGTCAAGTCCAGCCTCAGACACTTACTAGCTGTGTGGCCGTGGGCAACTCACTTAACTCTATTTGCCTTGGTTTCTTTATGTGTAAAGTAAGCTGAAGAAAGAAATGGCAAAGCCGTCAGGATTTTTGCCAAGAAAATCTCAAATGGTGTCACCAAGAATCAGACATGACTGAAACAACCGAACAACAATAGAGAACTATGTGAATTGAGATTAGTCACAAGATAAATCCTAAAGTAAATAGAAAATCAAGGAGTGAAAGGCTCTGCAAATCTTCTGCTTTTAGAATCATCCCAATGAAAAGCAAGCCCTTTGAGAGCAGGAGATACCTGGAAGAGAGCCTATGTGGTCCAGGGGGCATCCAGAAACTTTAAGGAAAACCCTTGCACAAAGGAAAGCCCTCCACTGGGAGAACCTCCCAAGAGAACATGTATAAAAGTTACACAGGATGAAAGAACATAGATAGTGTCTTGTTTCTATTCCACATTTGGTGCAATGAATCACTCAGAGCCCAAGGGATGAAACGATCTTTTTACTTTGAACACATTATGATATTCCCAGATAAAAATAGTTCCCAAGATGAATTAGAAGTCATCCTAAAGTAAAAAGTAGAACCCACTAGCAGGTAAGTTAAAAGCAATTGGCAAGGAGGCTTTTGGGAATCTCAGAAGCCCTCTGCCAGAATTTTATAGTTGCCTTTCTATCTTTCTCACTCTAAAAGGCTTCAGACTAGTCTACTAGGGGCAAAGTTAGCCTATCTGTCCCAGGTCTGCACCCCAACTTCTTTGCTCATCACAGTGCCATGGGGTTATGGGAAGGCAGGGGATTAGCTTGTCCCTCTCCAGTTCCATCACCAGTAGTCAGGGTCAAATAAAATAATATTTTTAAGCACTTTCCTGACTCACCAGAAAATGGCTTTTAGTCTGAATTATTGGTGTTAAGGCTCACATCAACTAGATTATTTGAAATATCGAGGTGGCATCAATTATAGTGCCTGATACAGAATAAGCACTCAATATACACTGATGGCTATTTTCATCAAATTTTTTAACTGAGCTAAAATGTACTGATGCCCCAGAAGGCACTAAGACCTTATAGGGTTGTTGGTCTCATTCAAAGGATTAAACAATATTTGGGGCCCAGAGTGTTGGGATTTTTTAAGTTATTTCATTCACTTTTACAAATGTTTCTGTCTCCCTCATAATCAGACTGTTGGAAAGCTACTTTTGCCAGCCATCTGTGTGACTACCAGGCACTGTGGAATGAGTACTCCATCTGAAGTCAGGTAGACACTAAGTCAAATCTTGCTTCTGGTACCTACTAGCTGTATAACCCTAAGTAAGTTACTTAATAACTAGCTGCCTCAGTTTCTTCTTCTGTAAAAATGAGGCTAATAATAATACCTACCTCTCAGAGTTGTTATGAGGGTCAAATAAAATAATATTTTTAAAGCATTTGGCAAACTTTAAGGCTCTCTATAAATATTAGCTTTTATTATTTGAAGTTTCTAATTTACTCTAATTTGGTTAATCTTGTACCCCCAGATCTTTAATGGTATACTTCCTTTATGCATCACAAAAAATAGAAATAAAATAAGGCTTACTAAGAAAGCCTCCATAAAAGGATTAAAAAAAGAGTCAGCTATAGCATTTCTGTACTTTAAAAAAGGGCAGAGATTACTTGACAGAATAATTCTTTGTTCCTGATGTACATTTCTCAAAATGGGTTAAATAAAGTAAAAGCTCTGGAAAATAGTTAATTTCCAACTGCTTTAACTTAAAAATGGAAGAAATGCTCCATAGCCAAGAAAACACATGCAGAAAAGATATCAAGTTTAAATAAACTTTACACAGTAAATTTTATAAGAATCAAAGAAATGCAAAATGGAAAAAGTTAGTAGCTTCCCCATCCATTTTCCTTATGGTTTAGAATGCTTTCAGCAACTTTGCTTCAAGCCAGTTATTCAGCCTCGTTGGGAACATGTCCAGGTGACAGTGGTTTGTTGAATCACCCTGAGGTGACACGGTTTCTTGATGTTACTGTATTATTTCTGATAATGTTTGTGACATATAATGTCCTATGTATATAAATGTGGAAACTAGGTGACACAATGGATAGAGTACTGAGTTGGAAATCAGGAAGATTCCTCTTCTTGAGTTCAGATCTGCCACTTAGACACTAGCTGTGTGACCCTGGGCAAATTGCTGAACTCAATTTTCTCATCCGTAAAATGAACTAGAGGAGGAAATGGCAAACCATTCTAGTATCTTTGCTAAGAAAACCTAAAATGAGTTAATAAAGTGTCAGACTCTATTAAATAATAATAACAAATGTATATACATAGCCATTTAAGCTTTTTAAGTAACTCTTCCAAAACCAAGATTGGCAGAAAAACCAGGTTAATTTGTATTCACTAAAATTCAGTAATATCTTTTCTTTATTTGATTCTGCTTGTTTGACTTCCTGAGTGGTGTTTTTCTTATGAGCTTTGAGTCTGGGGACCCAAATGAAATTTAGAGGAAGAGGATGTGATAGGATCAATATTTGTCACCTACATCCTGACTCCCAAATATGTAGAATAGGCTAGTTCTTTCCCTAAAAGGCAAAGGAGTTGCTCCCAAGATTTGATTGGCTGAGGGGGTGGTAAGGGTAAAGCCTGAGAATTTCACATTGATGTGCCTTCCTAGTCACATAAGGGCATAATAAGGCCCATCCATATGTAGTTAAGGTCATTTAGATTCAGAACATGGCCCAAGGATAACTGAGCAATCACACATAGCCTTGCTGATCAAAAGTGATATGCTTTCTTTTGGATAAAAGAAAGGCTTCATCTACCTGAGCTCTATTCTTGTAGGGGTACATGTATATTCAAGGAAATCTAGCATCTCTATTGTAAGGGCTTCTTGAGCCCCAACCCCCCTCTCTTTTTTTAAACCCTTACCTTCTGTCTTAGAGTCAATACTGTGTACTGGCTCCAAGGCAGAAGAGTGGTAAGGGTAGGCAATGGGGGTTAAGTGACTTGCCCAGGGTCACACAGCTGGGAAGTGTCTGAGGTCAGATCTGAACCTAGGACATCCCATCTCTAGACCTGGTTCTCAATCCACTGAGCTACCCAGCTGCCCCCTTCTTGAGCCCTTTTCAAAGACCCTAGAATTGTCTCCTATACCCTGGACTATTTCCAGTCATCCTGACTTTTGTCTTGCCACTAGACTTTAATGGCTCTAGGAGAAAGAATGAGGCCGACCACTATCCCACTTAATTCCAATTTATGCACAAGTCAAGACATCACTTTGTGATGTTATTGGTCCTGTTACAAAATGAAGGATAAACAACAATTCACAACTCTTGTAAAGTATCATTTCTATGCTATGGCTAAGTGAAAATCCTTTTCTTAAATATTGGATGACCTACAAGTGTCACATATTGCAAAATTGAATATTCTTGGATGTAAGAAAAATGTAATAGTGATAGATTGTAACAATTGCAAGATTGTAAAGGGGTCCTAAGAGAAAGAGTTAGCCAAAGAATCAAAAAGACTTAGGTTCAAGTTCCACTTCTGACAAATACTTGTTGTATGATCTTGGACAAGTCATCTAACTTTTCAGTACCCCCAGGAACTTTTTAAATAGACAGCAAGTCTCAGAGCAGCTTCTGAGCTGCATTGGTAGAGATTATCTTCACAGATCTGATTTTAAAAGCAATCTGGAAAATGTCAAACGAAATAACTTTTAAGAAGAAATGGGTTTTTCAGAATTTTTCTTTCAAAAATAATTCCTTAAGAGTTTGCATACCTAGCGGAAAATATCCCTTTAAAAATTAATTACAGGGGGACAGCAAGGAAGCTTAATGGATAGAGATCCAGAACTGGAGATCCTGGGATCAAATTTGACCTCAGATGTTTCTAATTGTGTGACCCTGGGCAGGTCCCTTAACCCTCATTGTTTTTCCTTTACTAATCTTCTGCCTCTGAATCCAATATGTAGTATTGATTCTAAGATATAAAGTAAGGAAGGGTATTCTAAGAAAAAAAAGTATTTGTAGAATCTATCTCTACTTGTCCATGAAATCTCTAAACCCCACAACAAAGGACTCTACTCCTTAACTAACGTTCAAAATTATGCCCCAGATCATATAATCTGTTAGCAAGACTGACAATAACATTTGGGGAAAAGGTACTGTGGCTAAGGGACATCCAAAGAAACTATGAGATATTGTAGAGGTCCTAGATTCTTCTAATCCAATGGATTCTCAGGAGTGTGGAATGATTCTTTCTCCTCCCTCCAGCCACCACATTTTAGAATTTCTAAGGTGTGATTATATATGTATGGGGTTGAAGTAGAAGTGTTTCTGGGCATTAACGTCTTATTCCTCCAGAGGCTCTTGAATTTTAGGATTGGCATTAAAACAAATTTCCTCTTTTCTAACTCCTAAACTTCTCTAGATTTGAGCTAGACTCCACAGATCCATGGAACTCCTGGGAGCTTCTCTTTGAGATAACATCAACACCCTAAAAAGCTAGAGTTGGGGATGAAGGGAAAGCCAAGACAGAATAGAGATGATGTCCTTTTTTTCCATCTTGAAATTTTGAGTAAAAGCATTCTCATTATGGAGAGACTAACAGCACCATACTAATTCCAGCACAAAATAGGGACTGTCCAACTGGAATCCCCTGGCAAAAACCTCTCTCTATTATTCTAAATAAGAATGTCAACTTGCCATCTCATTCAGGAGAATATGGAAAACTCCTTGAATTTAAACTACATAAAACTGCATTGGTCTGTGCTCACCAGAGATTTCAGTTCTGCTGAACAAATCTCTGTTGGCTCACATTATAAAATATGGGATTATTACCCATCTGTTTGCCCATTTGGCTTGTGTCCGGCTCTCATTGCCATTTCAAGCTGGGTTCATCTGATTGCTTCAGTGAGACCGGGAGACTGCTCTTCTTCGGGCTTCCATAGAGAAGTCAGCCCAGGAAATCCCATAGCTCACCAAGGCAGTGTGACAGAGGGGATGGGGCCGAGTCGCATTGATGTGAACTAGGGCCAAAATTAGAAATCCAGGGTCGAGGCCAGGACATCTGCATCTGGGAAAGAGCAGAAGGAGATCATTTTTATCTTATGCTATACATATGCAATCTATTCATCAACAGGAGATCAAACCCTTGGCTAAGGACACAGGAACAGAACAGAGAAAAGAGGTCTCTGATCTTAGATAATTTGAGGCCATTTCCTCCTTCAGCCCCTTTTCCTTCCCCAGCCCACTTCTTCCGTACTGCCCCACTTCTCCAGCTTGAACTTGGTGTAAATTTCTTCTAATTCTTGGATGACATGGTTCAGGGTCTCTAGTTCAGGAAGACGGATATGGATGAGATTTGGCTAAAATGGAAGTGATGTTTGGGAAGCAAAACTGTCCTTGACTTTCAGAATTTAAAGACTTATAGTCAGTTAATTTATTTATTGAGGGTTAAACCTAGGAATATCCTCCCCTGCAACACACATATGCACACACGTGTGTAAGAGACATGCCGTAGCTGAGTACTGCCCTTGGACTCAGGAAGATGTGGGTTCAAGTTTGTCTCTGGCACATATTAGTTATCCTATCCATTTAGTGCCTTCAGACAATATCCCCAAACTAGAAGTTACAGAAAAGTTAAAGGTGTGCATAGGCAGAAGGAATATTGATGTTAAAGTGTTCCCTAAATTGATGATGTTACAGTTTCAGGTCAAGCAAAAAAAATTATGTAGCTATGCCTGAGTGTAATGAAGTAGCTACCTATTTCACATGGAACTATATTTCAAACTAATATATAAATTTCTCCACCCCAGCTGTGACCATTTAAGTTTTTAAGGAAAGGAAGACTTATTCTAGAATACTTTGAGGGAAAATATTTTAAATTATAATTTATTTTAAAGTTATGAATATTGAAATATAGTATTTTTACAAAATACCTTTCATTATATATAAATTATGACAGGATTTTAATAAAGCCTATCTAACCCAAACTATATTGCACTTAAATCCACCCTCCAACCCCTTAAACTATTTCTTCTCTAATTTTTCCATTTCTGTTGATGGCACCAGCATCCAATTTTTTGGATCATCCAAATCTGCAACTTTGGAGTAACCCTTGTCCTTCCTTATCCCTGATGTCTCATACCTAATGAGTTTCTAAGTGTTGTTGGTTCTTTCTCTACTAAAGCTTTCACATCTGTCCCCTTCTCTCCACCCACAGTTTCCACCTGAGTTTAAGTCCTCATCATCTCCCATCTGTATTAAGAGCCTCCAAATTAATTTTCCTATTTCCAGCTTCACTTTTCTTAATTCTGCTTTCTTTATATCTGCAAAATGGATATTCCCAAAGCATTTATCTTTCCATGTCACTCCCTTCTCCCCATTCAAAAAACTTCAATGGATATTTGCTGTCTCTACAAAAAAAAAACAAAAACAAATACACACATATATACACATATGTTTATATATTATATCAGATATATACATATACAAACACACATGCGCTTGCATTTTTCAGCCTAGCATTTAAAATCTTCAATGAAATAAAGAGTTGGACATGATTGAATCGATTGAAAAAACAAACATGTATGTAGATAGATAAATAGATATGTGAGTGAACATACATACACACAAAGAGCCATTCTTTGTTTTATTGCACTTCACTTTATTGTACTTTGTAGATATTTCATTTTTTACAAATTAAAGGTGTGTGGCAATATAACAAGTCTATTGGCCTCACTTTTTTTTTAAACCCTTGTACTTCAGTGTATTGTCTCATAGGTGTAAGATTGGTAAGGATGGGCAATGGGGGTCAAGGGACTTGCCCAGGGTCACACAGCTGGGAAGTGGCTGAGGCCGGGTTTGAACCTAGGACCTCCTGTCTCTAGGCCTCACTCTCACTCCACTGAGCTACCCAGCTGCCCCCTGGCCTCACTTTTCCAACAGCATATGCTCACATCTCTGAGTGTCTGTGTCAAATTTTGGTAATTCTCACAATATTTCAAACTTTTTCATTATTACAATATCTCTGATGATGCTTTGTGATCAGAGATCTTTGATGTTACTCTTGTAATTTTTTTGAGACATCATTTAATCAAAAAAAAGGATGTCTTCTGACTGTTCCTTGGTCTAGCTCCCTCTCCTCAGTCCTCTCTATTCCCTGAAACACCACAATATTGAAATTAGAACATTTAGTAACCCCACCCTAGCCTCTAAGTGTTCAAGTGAAAGGAAGAGTCAAAACTGATGTGACAAACTTCACGGTTGTCGTATTTTAATAAATTGCCACAACCACCCCAATCTTCAGCAACTTCCACCCTGATCAGTGAGCAGTTATCAACAAAGAGGCAAGACCTTCCCTCAGCAAAAATAAATAAATAAATAAATAAACAAACAAATAAACAAATAAATAAATAAATAAATGAGACAAATTATGACTTCCTGAAGGCTCAGATCATTGTTAAACATTTATGGCAATAAATATGTACATTTATTTTAGACATAATTCTATTGCACACTCTTAATAGACTATAGTATAGCATAAGTATAACTTTTATATGCACTAGGAAACCGAAAAAAATTGAGTGACTAGCTTTATTGTGATGTTTGCTTTATTGCAGTGGTCTGGAACTGAAACCACAATTTTTTTTAGCATATGAAGGCAGTATGGCCTGTTTATTTAAGAGATCTTTGAAAAACAAAAGCCATTGGAAAGGTTCACAGAAATATCAACATATATTTACAACTTCCTAGAGATTTCTGGCTAAGTGATGTCAAGAGCCAAGCATCCAGATTACAATGGAAATCTTGAGGGAGCATGTGGGGGAACAGAATTGCTGGCTGGATGACTAGCTTCATGCCCCCAGGAGCCCACAGTACTCCACAATATCTCTGTCTGTCTCTTTATGTCTCTGTCTCTGTTGATCCCTCTATAAATAGGTAGATAGATAGACAGACAGACAGATAGACAGACAGATAGTAGATAGATAGATAGATAGATAGATAGATAGATAGATAGATAGAGCTAGATGATAGATAGATAATTGATTAGAAAGATGGACAGACAGACAAACAAGCAGACAGAAAGGCAGGCAGACAAATGGATGGACAGACACATGGACACACAAACAGATAGATAGATAGAGAGATAGAGATAGATAGATAGATAGATAGATAGATAGATAGATAGATAGATAGAATAGATAGATAGATGAAATCCTCTCAGTAGAATGTAAGCTAAGTGAGGGCAAGAATTATTTCATTTTTTTGCTCTGTGGGGTTCTTAGACCTTGATCAAAGTCATGAACAGAGTAAGTGCTTAATATGGAATTGCTTTGATTTGAGAGAACACAATTCAATCTACTAAATCAAATGGTGCTACTAATTAATGTTGTTGTGACAATGGAAAAGTCATTTCACTTTTCCCATCTCAGTTTCCTTACTCATAACGCTTTAGATTCAAAGCTCTCAAAAGTCCCTTTTGACCTAAAGATTTTGTTTGTGGAGCACTACTTGAAGTGACATCCCTGAGATATGGCATTTATACCATGCAGTAACAAATGTTGTTTGTTGATTCTATGGCTGCTCTTTTATAAGAATGAGCTTGCTTACTCTACTTTTTCTCCTGGGAATTGAGTTCTGGGATGAGAAGAAAGGTATTTTCTTCCATGAAGGGCATATTATTTTGACCTTCAGCTCTGTGTTCTTACTTTGCTTCTGGCTTTGTCATTCATTTGATTTTGCAAAATATATGACAATTATGACTACTGGAGCAAGAAGAAAAAAAACAGAAATGAATGCTATGACAAGCTCGCCAACCCTATTTAATGACTTACTTGTGCCACTGTACCATAGTTTTCTGATTTACTTTTAACCTATGCAATGTTATTACACTCAAGTTCACTTTATAAAGATGGATTGTGTCATAAAACTTTCTGCAATAGATTATATTTTGATCATGTCTGTTTTTTACATCACTTAAAGAATAGCACCAGCAGTGCTATTATTGATCCTTGGAGGCCAGGGAATGGTGGTAGGAGAACTCAGTATATCAGTGCCAAGTTGAGAAAGGCAGGATGGGGTGATGAAAAGAGTGCTGGATCTGAATTCAGAGTCAGAACACCTGAATTCTACTCCTCTGCCTCTAACTACTCTCTGTGATCTTGGAAAATTACTTAATATTTATACTTTTCTCAAGTATATAATAAGACTAAAGAATGGAACTAGATGTTATCTGAGCTCTCTTTGATATTTAAAATTTCTATATTTCTACATTTTGTTTATCATCCTTCCAAGTCATTAAAATAAGCTCTGAAAACAACAAATTGATTTTAGCCTAGTGCTCCTTTGTATACCAAGAGAATAAAGAGCCTCTGATGGAAATATCTATCCCACTTCCTTGGCTTCACAGTACTTTAGCATCCTTTTTAGAAAGGAAGTTGAAAGGCAGTAGGGGGTGGGAGGAAATCCTCTCCACTCCAAGTGAATGAAGGCAATAATAAGAGCAAATATTTGTATGGCATTTTACAAATATCTCATTTCATTCTCACATCAACCATGATAGGTAAGTGTTATTAATATCCCCGTTTTATGAGTAAACTGAGGCAGAGGTTAAGTGACTTGCCCAGAGTCATATACCTAATAAGTGGCTGAGATTATATTAGAATTTAGTTCTTCCTGACTCCAAGTCTAGTAATCTACTTATCGTACCTCAGAGTTTGCCAAAGGGAATAAAGCTTTCTATAAAACACACACACACACACACACACACACACACACACACACACACGAAAGAGTTTCAGTGCGACAATGAATAAGAAAAAGCTCTTCAAAGTTAGAGGAGAATTGGAATATTTGAAAAGCATTTGGAGAGTAGAAACATGTCACAGTAAGAAGAACGTGAACAATGATTAATGATTACTTGGAACAGAGAAACAAATACATGGCTCATCTCAAACAGGAGAAAACTAGATATTCTGAAAAATGGGTTTTTATTCTTCGGTGGCTAATGTCATAGATCCACAGGTTAAAGTGGTGGGTTACTGAACCCAGTAAAGTTGAAAGGAAGAAAAGAAAAACGATATGGTTCACAAACCTCTAATGAAGAGTATTGAGGAAATACTAAGAAGACCACATAAGAAAAATTAAAATATCTATTTTCTTCTGAGAGCATATGTCCAAATTAAGATAGACAGTCAACCAAAGACTTATTAAGACAGATGACCGCTATCCGATTCTGGATATTAAAATGGCTACAATTGGTACTTCTGTAAAGAGCCTAGAAAACATTACCAAAGATTAATCTTGGTGCAGGTACTTTCCAAAATTCCTTCTGGTTTTAGCATTCTTTGTTCTTTAGATACTAGGTACCAAGAGGATCTTAAAGAGGTTTGTCAAGATGAGTAGGGGAAAAAATCAGGAACACAGGCCATAAAGAGAAGAGTTAATCAGGTAAAGAGGCAAATAATGAATTCAGTCCCAAAATCACTGAGATGCTGAGGGGGAAACCTTTCCATATATAGAACACGGCTTGATTCATCTGCAAATTCCTAAAATGGTAACTGTTAACATTAGGCATTGAAACTCTATAACATAAGCACTAACATCATGCAAACTACCATAAATGTTTAATTTCCTGAGCCAAATTTTCTAATTGTCTCTGGGTCTGCATTTGCCAAATAACTGTCATGCAAAGCTTAAAAACCCAGACTTTCTCATTTGTGCTCAGGACTCAAACAACTGCATGGCTAAATAACTCCATTTGTGATGAGGAATATCAGACCATGCCATTGAGAACAGAGTTTTGGGGAAGCCTTTGACAGTTTCTGTTTCTGCCACATAGTTGATGTCACAGTGGATGCTTTCTCAAAAGAATATGAACCGGTGAAGTTTGTGTGTGTGTAGGATGGGGAGAGAGCTTTGACCTTACCAACTATATTACTTAGCTTCAGTCACTTTAGAAGCAGTCTTAAAGGCCACTGATAAAATCTTGTCCCTAAAGTTTATAAATGCATCCTTTGGTAGTCACAAGATAAAATCATAGGCTTACAGGAGAACCTTGTGGGTGAGAATAGAGTTGTAGAATTCAGGGCTAATAAGTGAAAAGAGAGGGTATTCTCAAATTCCTCTGACCTTCTAAGTTCTAGGAATATATATGGCATATTCCAAACCTTGTAATATCATTCAAAAAATTGACTTCTGTTCCCCTTTGCTCATGTTTATTATGTAGATGATTAGCAGACAGGAGAGGAACCCCTTTCATAGATTTTTTCCTGGTCTTCTATTCATTGACCTGTGTTTATGAATGGAAAACTTTTGGCAAAATTTTAATAAAATTGTGAAATTTACACATTTTTCATTTAAATGATCTACTCCCCTTCAGGATTCCCCATTATTTCCCAATCTTCATCTTTCCTCTTCTATCATTTCTTCTCTTCTTCTTGTGCTTCTTGAGCATCTGTTCTTCATCAGAGTGTTCTTTTGAGGTAACCATCTACTTATTATCACTATTAAAATTAAAATTCACTGATGATGATACTTAGAATTTACACTGCACCTTCTTCTCAAGGTGCTTTTTTATTCACATTTTAGTAGGGATTTTTTAAAACCAAAAATCTTGAATGAATTTCTAATCATGAGATGTTAGATACTAGTAACAAGGCAATGGAGTAGACAGTTTCGGTAAGTGTCCCTCAAATTATTCCACAGAGGCAATGGACTAATCTCTTTCATTAAGGAGCATCATTTTCACCGCTGAAGAGGTAAGATAAAAATACATAGTTTGGATAGAATTCTCAGGTAAGATTATTCTGCCGAGCCTGTTTTACCTCTGTTCTGCAATTCCTACCTATAAAATAAATCATCTATGTAAGCTTCTATAAACTTAAGAAATCACACATTTTTTCCATGTTTTTAAAAGATATGATTTTAAAAGATATGAGTTCAAATCCCAGTGCTGTCATTTATGTTCAGGAGAATACAAGGTACATACAGGACTTTAAAATACATTTTTCTCTTTCTATCTGCAGCTCCCTTAAAGCGATATATTGAGAGATTATTTTCAATTCAGGAATACATGAGTTTAAATTTTATCTCTAACATATACTGCCTGGAAGACTGTGGACAAGTCAGTTAGTAAAGTCACCAGAATAGAGCTCAGTTGTATGTAAATTCTTTTTATATCCATTAATTAATCTGATCTCTAATTTTTCTAAAATTCTATTCAGATTCTAAAGTAGTTTCTTGATATCTTTTCATTATATTTGTCTAGGTCTGAAAGGGGGCATGTTAGGTTTTCCTGCTACCATAATTTTATTCTCTATTTCTTCTTCCAATATATTTAACTTTTCCTTTAAATATTTAGATGCTTTACTAACAGATAATCTAAAAATATTGATATTGACTTGTTATCTTTGGAGCCTTTAGGTACAATGTAATTTCCTTGCTTACCTATTGCTATTTATGTCTATTTAGGTTATTACTGACTATATAAAAAAAGCAGGCATAGCCCATATATACAATGAAGACCATCTCTGATTTTCTCTAAAGTATGTCATTGTAAATTTATGAGTCCAACCTACTTCCACAGGTCCCTGATAAGGCCAGACTTATTGTCAACTGGAGAATTCCATAAGAGCATTTGATGAAAACATAAAGTTGCTAAAGATGGGGAAGATCAGATTATCTTAGCTTCTCAGAGATATCCCAGAAACTTGCAGATAATGCATGCTGAGACAATGCTTTATGAGTGTTGAGAACAGTTTTTCTTTAACTAGTTGCAGTTGTATCTTTGGTTTTCTCATTAGAGATGGAGAGATTTGAATTCTAGCCCAGAGAAGCTTCTCTGTTCAGATCTCTTCACTACCTCTCAATGCATCCCACTCTACTTTTATACAGCTTTAATTGGTAGGATTTTCTCCTTCTCAATTGTAAGCCTAAATCTGCCTCTCTGCAACTTTTATCCATTTTTCCTAGTTCTACCCTATTGGACCAAGTAGAAGATGAGAGTGATTCTAACTCTTGTAATAAGTGGGTAATGTGGCTGATAGCAGTAAAGCTGGTGGTACAAGTGAATCACCTGGCCAGGGAGCCTGTAACTTCTGTAGCTGGTGATTTGAGACTGCCAACGATGTGTAGCCTGGGCTGTGATGCCCAGTCAGTCTCCCTGTTATCTGTAGGCCCCTTTAAGTTGGAGAGTGAGGAGCCTCTCCCTGCTGGAGTGAAAGCAGTACTCAACAGGAAGTGAGGCTCACACACTTCCTGAACAAAATGGATACTTGCCCAGTACTTCCTTTGAAGTCAAGTAGTTGTTATTCTTCCCTCTCCTCAGCCCCTTAGCCCAAGGTGATGTTATAATTAACTACAGGAGTTCACAGTTTCAGGCTAAGGGTTTATTAAAACACAGGAGGGAAAACTGAGGAAAGAGGGTTTAGGGTCTGGAGAAGCTGTTGCTAAGGGTGACTGGGCAGTGTTGGCAATTGACCTAGAAGGTAAGATCAGGCTGAGGGAACCAGCCCCTCAGCAAGAGATAATTTTCACTGCCCTGATGTTAAGTGACCCACCAGCTAGACAGATGAAGTTGATGAATTGGTTTAGGGGTGTCTCTGTTGCTAGCTGACCTAATCTAAATCCTGCCCACTTTCCACCACCCAAACCTCCCTTCAACCTCCCTTCAACCTCCTGGGGTCCCCAAAGGGAAGTCATGGAGTAGCTGGGTGTCTGGCTGAGGTCAAGGAAATCAGAACCCCCAGGTTGGTTCTGCAGGGGTATTTATAGTACCAGCTCAAACTGTCAGGTCTTGGGACTGGCACCAGCTGGGTCAAAGTTCCATTCTCCTAATGACAGGATTGCCTAGGGTAATTTTGCAAATGTAAGAGATCTTGCATAAATCCTGCATTACACTCTTTAGTTTTGTGTAATTCTTTAATAGGATAATAATATTCATAAAATGCTTTTAATACCCTTCTAGTACTAAATCTATGATCCTATGAATCTATTCTCTTTGAATCTCTACCTAAATGTCAGTGGTTTTTTTGTTGTCATTAATTTGTTTATTTTGTTATTTTCTTTTTCATATTAGATAGAATCCACATAGAAATGCTCCTGGGACAAATTGCTATCCTAGTATTGTTCTTTTATATTTAATGTTTAGTGAACTATTGCACAAGTAGATAAAAGATGATTTTTTTTAAAAAAAGGGAACAGAAATGTTAAAATAGATCAGCTTTTGTAGGCTCACTGAAAGCAAGTTTGGAACAACTCTAATTATAATCAGGATGCTATGCTATCATAGGACATAAAACTTCATGCCTCTTGACTAGGCTTCTGGATACATCCTGATCACAGTAATACTACCATTAAAAATCTTGGGAAGTCAATGGCTGAGTCCAAGAGGTGCCTTGAACTTTTTAATAACTTGTCTTCATCAGTGAACTTCTTTCCATACTCTGATTTGATGTCTAAGGGTTGGCATACTCTACTACGACCCCTCTCGCTTTCTTTATCCTAATGATACTGAACCCACTAAATGCTAGAAAACAAAACTCATTCTTCAACTACAGTTATCTACTTCATTCTTATCTACCTTCCCCCCAATAATATCTGACTTCAGGTCTCCTGGTCTCTTCCACTGTACTGTCTTGAACTCTCACTCCATAACTAACAAATTTCGCTTTCTGAATGAATCTAATTCAACCAGTATCTTTTAAAAAAATCTCATGTACAATATATCCAAGAGCTGGTTATTTAGTCCTTATTTGAACACTTCTAGGGAAGATAGTCAGTCAGTTAGGAAACATTTATTAAGCATCTATTATGTATCAGGCTAAGCACTGGAACTCACTACCTCTCAATGCATCCCTCTCTACTTTTATACAGCTTTAATTGGTAGGATTTCCCCCTTCTTCTCAATTCTAAGCCTAAATCTGCCTCTCTGCAATTTTTATCCATTTTTCCTAGTTCTACCCTGTTGGACCCAGCAATATCAGTCTAATCTTTCTTCCTTTTATCATTCCTTCATATACTTAAAGATAGGTGTCAGATTCTCACCTCACTCCTCTAACTCTTCTTTTCTCTTTCATCATCAACTCTTTCAACTAGTTCTCATAATTGTTATCATCCTGAATGGTAATTTCTTGACCTTTCCATCTTACTAATGACCTTACTAAAAGATAGCGCAGAGGATTTCCAGGTTAAATTACAGGACTTTCCCTGTCACTGACATTCGACCTCAAATTTGCTTTTGGGGAGAGTCACATCACTGATTAATATTAAGCCTGCAGTACATTAAAATTTCTTATTCTTTTTTCAGACAAACTAATGACTATGACATCAGAAATTAGTGGGGAAATTTTTTTAACTAAATATAAGTTTTCACATTTATCCTTTTAAAATTATCATCTTCTCAGATTTGACATTGTTCTCACCTGGTAACATCTTTTTGAAATCTAACTATCATACGATTCTTTGATTATCCCTTCTAACATTTTATCATTTGCAAAAACAAACAAAAAACAGGCAATATTTTTCTCCATGTCATTGATTTGTAAAATGATAATGCTAAATAGCCCAGGGAAAAGAATAAATCCTTACAACACTCCACTGGAGAACAATTTCCTAATTGATGTTGGGCTATTAATAACTATTCTTTGGGTGAGGAATTTCAACTATTTCCTAATTCACTTAGCTGGATAATTCTATCCCATGTTGTCACATCTCATCCCCACAGACAGCTCAACAACATTCTCCTGATCTAACAGTCTAGAAGCTGGGTTAGTAAAGGAAATGAATTTATTCATTTCCTTTACTAACCCAGTATTATTTTTTACTAACCCATTCATTTCCTTTACTAACTCATTACTAATATACATAATACATATGTATATTAAAATATATATCACATCATAATCTGATCTGGTCATGTTGAAGTTATGATGACCTTTTGGAAACTTCATTTCTTTATATGTTTAATCCCAAATATTTCTAGCAATTAAAGTCAAGCGCACTATCTTATAGTTTGTATACTTCATTCTCTTTGATTCTAAAAAATAAGGATAATATATATTCCTTTTCAATACTGTGATATCTATCCCATTTTTAAATATCTTTCACTGGTGATTAATAGGCATACAATAATCTCATTTTCTAGTACTATCAGTAACAAAGGATAGTTTGTGTGAGCTTCATAACTTTAAATCACAGAGAGAATCTTAGTACTCTTTTACTATCTCATTCCTTATCTTTGGTATCAGAAATATCTTTAGTATCAACTCCCATTTGCCATTTTAAAAATTCTTTGCTTTCCAGTCCAAATGTCTCTCTCCTTGATGGAGAAAATAGCAGTAAAAATAGAATTCAATAGCTTTTCCTTCCTTCTGTCAACAGTTATTATAGATCTACCGCATGTAGTGAATTCACTTTTTCTTTAATCCTCCTGTTTCCCAGCTAAAATTTATATTTAAAAGTGAAAAAAGTATTTTTTGTTATTTTCATCCTAAGCTTTCCTCACTCACTTCTCTAACTCATTTTCATATATCCTTTGCAATAGTCATAACCAGCTTCCTGTGTAGGTCTACTACCTTGGCTTCACACTTTCTTTTAATTTTGTAAGTTCACAAACCATACACATTGTCAAGGGGAAATAACTCTCCTTATAGCAAAAGTACCCAGTTTTCTGGAGAAGCTAAATCTGTCAGAGGACCCTATAGAGCTATAGTCTCTGAGTGCAACAATGGATATGACAAAAAGAAAACTTAAATTTAGTGCTTTCTGGGAAAGGAGATTCAAGAAATCTCTATCCCTCCCCAACCTCTAGTGATTATTGCTCTGTAAAATAATTTTTAAAGTGAATATTTCTGAAAAGCTTATGTTTGGGTCTTGTCTTCAAGTCAAATCTAGGAGCCAAAAGTCACATGGTTCCTTTTGGCTGCTTCAGGAACAAGATATTTCACAATCTAAAAAGTTATCCTAGTAATCTCCCTTGTGGTCTTTAGGTTTGGCATCTTGTCCTTTTGTCCATGAGTTGAGGAAGAAAAACAATGCATCTCCATTTGGCTTTACATTGATTTAAAATTATCAGAAACAACTGAAATATGTCACTTGTTTTGCATCAGGCAAAGATCTTAAACCAGCATGCCCACTTTCTAGTTGCTCACAGATGTGGAAGAATAGTGATATTGCCTGGATCAGCCTCATGCATGGAATATTTTCCTTAAAGAAACCAAAAACAGACCTAGAGCCCAATCCTGGAAACCACAGGAATCGTGCCTCCTCTGCCTCCCAGGGAACACCACCCAGAAACATGAGTACTGTGAACAGCTTGTGGTTTGTAACCACAATGTCAAAACAGCTGCTAATGCTTGCTAATTATCCAGTGTTTTTCATCGAAGGGTTCAAACCCTTGTAGGAGGCCAGCATCCTTATCATTACCATTTTACAACTAGAAAATAGGAGGAGCATTGAAATCTAATTATCCTGCCTCTCCTGAGTTTCATTTTTGAGACTAAGATGAAGTACAGTTGAAGTGTCAAAAAAATGAAAGGAATTTCACCCATGTGACTTGATGGGCTGGTTTCTCTGAATATAGTCATTCAGTTGGTCAGTAACATTTCTTGACTGCCTACTATGTGCCAGGATCTGTGTTTTGCCCAAACAATTCAAGAAAAGAAATAAATCCATAAACTATGGAAGAGATGACACTCAAACAACTCTGTATAAACAAGCTATAAACAAGATAAGTTGGAAAAATCAATAGAGATAAGGCATTAAAACAGTGGTTCCCAAACTTTTTTGCCCTACCACCCCCTTTCCAGAAAAATATTACTTAGCGCCCCCCTGTCACATACTATCACCGCCCCCTTACAGTTATTCACCGCCCCCAAAGGCACTTGTGGCCATCACTGCTTCCCTGGATCACTGCAGCACCCACCAGGGGGCGGTAGCACCCACTTTGGGAATCACTGCACTAGAACAAGAAGAGATCAGGAAAAGCATTCTGTAGAAGATAGATTTTAGTTGAGACTTGACGGAAGCCAGGGAAACCCAGAGGGAGGGATGAGGAGGTAGAGCATCCAGGAATAGAAGACAGCCAGCAAAAGTATCTGGAGTACAGAAATAGAGTGTCTTGTTCAAAGAATAGGAAGAAGACCAGTGTCATTCAATGGAAGAAAGGAGAATTTTACATTTGAACCTGAAGGTGATAAGGAGCCACTGAACTTTACTAAGGAAAGGGTTAACACGGTCAGACTTTGGCTTTCGAAAGAGATCACTCTAACAGGTAAGTGGAGGATAGATTATAGAAGGGAGAGACTTGTGACACCTGCCAACCAAGGCTTATGCAATAATCCAAGCATGGCGTGATGAGTACCTGCATCAAGATGATGGCAATGTCAGAGGAGAGAAAGGGGCATATACAAGAGATAATACAAAGGACTTGGCAATAGATCAGATGTGGGGTAGAGAGTGATAGAGTGAAGAGTCAAATATGACAATTAGGCTTTGAGCTTGGGTAGCTGGAAAGGTTACTCTTGACAATAATTGGGAAGTTAGGAGGAGGGGAGCATTTGAGATAAAAGATAATTAGTTCAGTTTTGGAACTGTTGAGTTTAAGATGTTTATAGGTATCTAGGTCAAAGATGTCCAAAAGGGAGCTGGAAATGAGAGGCTGTAGGTCAGCAGAAATGTTAGGACTATATAAATAAATTTAAGATATATTAGCCTAGATATGATCATTGAATCCATGGAACTAAAGAGATTATCAAGTGAAATAATATAATGTAATATGGAGAAATAATATAACATAACATAGCAGAATATGTAATAATATATAATATAGAGGAAAAAGATAAGATGGCCCAAGATAAAGACCAATGGGACCTCTGTGGTTAACAGAAAGAACTTGGATGAAACAAAGGAGATTGAAGAAAATTAGTCAGATAGATAGGTGGGGAACTAGGAAAGAGGAGTGTCACTGAAACCAACAGAGAAAAGAGTTTCAAGGAGAAGAGGGTGATCAATAGTGTCAAAGCCTGGAAAAAGGTCAAGAAGTATGAGGATTGAGAAAGGGCCATTAGATCTGACAATTAAAAGATCATTGGAAATTTTGGAGAGAGCAGTTATAATTGCATGATGAAGTTAGAAACTATACTATAGAGTTATGAACAGAGTGAGAAGACAATGCATAGAGGCATTCATTGTGCTTCCTCAGAGTTCAGGCAGAAAAGAAAGAAGAAACATCAAACAATAGCTAGTGAAGGTGGATGGATCAGGGTTTTTGAGGAATTTTTTTAGATATAATCATGGCATAGCATTAGGGAAGCAGCCAGTAGGCAGGGAGATATTGAAGGTAAGTAGGAGTAGGAAGTACAAAATAGGAATGGAAATTGAAGAGAACATGATCCTGAAGAGAGATTGGCATAAGATCTAAATAGGATAAATCTCCTAAGAAGGGGAGATAGGAAGCTCAGTGGATAGAGTGCCAAGCTTGGAGTCAGGAGGCCCTGGATTCAAATCTGTCCTCAGGCACTTCCTAGATGTGTGATCCTAGGTAAGTCACTCAAAACTTAATTGCTTAGCCCTCAAATTTTCTGTCTTAGAATTGATACTAATACAGGATGTAAGGATTTGTGAAAATCTCGTAAGATTCTTTTAAGATAATATTGGAAAAGGAGCAACAAATAGATATGAAATGGAACACACACTCATCAATGTTTCCATCATGATCAAATCTCATTGACAATAATAATGTAATGACTACTTCAGTACCCAATGTTCCAAGGAGGTGACACTGATAAGGACAGAAATGTAGAAAATTATTGGGACATGAAAATAATATGTAAATATATATGCATATACATATGTAATAAATTTTTGCTATAGGAGATAGAATTTCAAGAATATTAAGTACTAAATTTTTAGATGTATAAAAAATTCCAAAATGATAGAAAATACTAGATGATGTGTTCACCAAAAACAGATAAGGAGACATCAGCTATTCTTGACCCATATATATATATATATATATATGATTATCTTTATAAACATTTATGATAATGGTCTATGTAGACATAATATTTTCTAGAGAAAACAAAAGATAGGGAGCCTTCATACTTTACAATAGCAGAACATATATTCATCATCTCATTATCTTATTCTTGAAGAGAATCTATTATTTGCTTTTTCTTTCTGTTGCTATTTATTTTAAAAACTATGTTTAAATGTGTTTAAAAAATATGTTTAAATAAATTTAAACAGAATATGGTCTTAAAGTCTCTCCTCAAAAAGGATATTTTATGTATCATAAAAGATTTTGTAGCAAATGCAACAGTTTTTTTTAGTTATCTGCTCAGAAACCATATCAGGAAAAGCATAAAATAGGGAGACACATATTCACAGTTTTTGCCAGTATCTTAGAGGCTACTCTCCACTAAGTACAAAATAAGACTTCTTATGCATTGGTGGGGGAACTCTTTAAAATGCTCCTTTTTTCAGATAACATTGTCCTAATTACTTCTAGCCCATGAGAACTCTTCAACTCAATGTATAGATATCTGAAAATGATTAACAGGTTTATAATTTTAATGATAGTCAAAAAGGAGTTAAGAAAATGTCCTTTCAGCATCTCTGGCAGAGGCTGGGAGATATGGGTATGGAATACTTCATAAACTGGATGACAAGAGGTATTATTGGTTTTCCTAAATTGTCTTTTTTTCTTCTATTCTTTAGTAATTGAAATGTAAACTTCTTGAAAGAAGGAACCCTTTTCCATCTTTGGATCACCAGCCTTTAGCAAAGTGCTTGTATCAAGTGATTAATAAATGGAAATTAAGTGACTGATTGATCTTTGTTATAAGGGATGGGCTGTAAATGAATGTATAAATACCACATTTGCATCATATGTCTATGTTCATTGTGCAAACTGCCAAACAAGATAACCAACTGTCTCATTAAGTCCTATTATTTTGGGTATGTTATAAAAAAAACTTCTTCAATTTTTAAATTTACTTCTTTGAGAGAACCTTTGAGCCATTCCATTTTATTACAACTTCTTGGTATTTTCTGGTTCCCTTTATAACAAGGATCATATCATGGTTGTTGCTCAGGTCCTACGACAATGTATCAACTCATCTAGGTCATTAGACAACATTGTACCATAAGAATACCAATAGTTAAATTGGGAAGAAGGAAAGAAGGAAAGGAGAGAAAGGATATGAAAGGAGAGAAAGAAATGAAATAAAGAAGACCTTATATGGCCATCATATTTTATATTTTACCAATGATTATTTTTAAAAGTTATCTCATTTGATCTCATAACTCTGTAAGGTAGCTAGAGTGACAGATCATTGTTTTTGTTTTAAAATGAGGCATCAGAGATTCACAGGAATGAAGTGACTTGTCCAAGGTAACATCATGCATGTGTTAAACTCAAAAAAAGAGTCACCTCAATAACCCAGATCCAAAATTTATCATGTTGGGAAATCAGTCCATCAAGTCACATGGGTGAGATCCTTCCCCTTTTCTGACACTTCGACTGTACTTCATTGGAGTTACAAAAAATTAAACTCAGGGGGGCAGGATAATTAGTTCCCTGTTCCCTTTCACCAGCTGTAAATGGTAATGATAAGGATGCTGGCCTCCTACAAGGATTTGAACCCTCCATGAAAAGCATTGGATAATTAGCAAGCATTAGCAGCTGTTTTGACATTGTGGTTACAAACCACAAGCTGTTCACAGTACTCATGTTTCTGGGTGGTGTTCCCTGGGAGGCAGAGGAGGCCCAATTCCTGAGGTTTTTAGGATCAGGCTCTAGGTCTGTTTTTGGTTTCTGTAAGAAAAATATTCCATTCCTCCTTTGTCCTATAGCCAATCACACTTTTCCAAACTCAAACTCTGGATAACTCTCATTATCTTTCTCTTTCTTTTCTACTAGTGTGTTGCTTATTAGAGTTGAAAAATCAAGATACCACGCTGACTGGATCCATGGAACATTTGTGTGTTGGTGCGTGTTGCCCATGCGAATCATGTGGTTTCACATGTGTCTCTAGAGGTGACTTTCCGTGAGGCATAACCAAATATCTCTTAAGTGTCTTAAGCACTTCTCTAAATGAGACTTTGATTCTACATGGAAAGGATGGGAAGGAATGATAAGAGATGGGTACCAGAAGCTTCCCTCTTTGATCTTTTCAGAGAGGTGGGGTATCTGGCTAGAATTATATCTATATCTATATCTATATCTATATCTATATCTATATCTATAACTATATCATCGATATCAATATCTATATCTATATCTATATCTATATCAATATCTATATCTATATCTATATATCTACCTTAATAAACATTGTTAATCTAAGAGAAATAATTTCAGGTTCCAGTTGAGCTTCTAGTTGATATCTCTTTTTGGGAAGGAATGATCCAATTTATATTAAAATACTTGATTCTTTCCCTATCAAATGGCAGTCTCACAAAGAGCAAATATAGCAAATTATTTTTAAAAAAACCATTTATTCAAGCATATAGTAAATACAAATCAGGACAGATATACAGAGAAGAATATACCCAGTAATTCACAGAGTGAATGAGCTCTTCTATTGGTAGCTGGATCTCTCAGCTTAACCAAGACAGAGTACCAGATCTCATCCCATGAAGGATTTCCTAAAGTCTCTAGTGTAGCAAGCTAAAGATATGGATCAACGTGCCAGCTCCTCTACATGTTATGTTTTTCCCACAGGCTTTAGGGACCTTTCCTTAAAGATAATCTGGAGTCAAGTATCTTCTCTCTTAAAATTAGAAGCCAGAATATCAACATCTCTCTTATGCACTAATGCCAACCCTCTGCTTATGCAGGCATGGAACACTGAATAATTAATTTCTACCAATGAAGAGAGACCTGTGGAAATGGATTTTTGAACTGGTTTACATATAATTACAATTGGGTGGTGACTAAAGAAAATCAATCTTTTTATTCCTCTGTAATCAATTCTTTAATACATTCATCATACTAGATGCTCCATACTTCAATCTTCCCATCCTCTTAGCTGAGGAACTCACTTCAAATTTTTTAAAAATTGTGGTCTTTGGAGGGCTCCCTATTTCCACCTCCTTTTCTTCTCATATATCTTGACATAATCTGCCGCTCTTTCCTCCTTTTCCTTCAATACTCTAGTGAGTAGGTGTTTTTCCTTCTTGTAAAAGTTACTAATTTTTTTTTGTCTTTTCTGGCAAAATGTTTCCACAATGACTCCTACTTTTACCCTAATCTTCATTCTCTCCTATCTACTAGTTTGTTTTCTGCTGTAGACAAACAATTCCAAATCTCTTCCTATCCTTTAAAAAAATAACACCCTCACTAGGTCCTCCCGTAAGAGCGATATCAAAAACATTCTATGTCCATTTTAACTTCATAGCTTAGCTAGAAGAAAACACATCTCAACTCACCAAAAGACCTTACACTAAATGCAAAAGCTCAAAATAATAAAAAGCTTTTGAAAGCCTTTTGTTGAAGTGAAATGACCCAGACAAAAGAGATTTATTACAATTGGCTGTGAGATTTTGTTCTGTCCTCTGGTTTCCATATAAAAAAGCATTGAAGTAAATGGAATGGGAAACTTTTCCAGAATTTGTATCATATGACTTTTCAGCACACCCTCAGAGAAAGAACTGTTTACTTGTAAGGAGAAAGGAGAAGGCTTTAGCCTCTGCTTTTAGCAGGTCTCCTCCCCTCCCTTACCCATTTTCTTTATCTGGAAAAAGGAACTTTTAGCTTCAGAGGGTCTAAGGGGTATCAGAAATCTCATGTCCCAAAAGGTGTCCTAAATGACTACCTAACTGAAGAATTCTTAATTACCAAATCTAATGGCCTTTTTTCAACTCTGTATATGTTTCTTGACCTCTCTTAAAACTGTCAACCACCTTTTCTACTGGATATTCTCTCCCTTCTGGGTCTTTTATGACAACATACTCTAATGGTTCTCTTTTTACCATCTGACCTCTCTTCATTCTCCTTTGTTGATTCATCATTACTGATTATGAGTTTCCATCAAAGGCCCTCTTATGAACCTTCTTCTTTTTTCTCCTTATACTCTCTCAGTTGATGATCTTATTAATTCCCATGAGTTTAATTGATATCTGTAAGCCTATGACTCCTAGATCTATATTCAATCCAAGTCTCTTTTCTGAGCTATGGTCTTGCTTATCCAACTGCCCTTTAGACATGTTGAACTTCATTTTGCATATGCATCTCAAACTCAACAAGTTCAAAATGGAAGTCATTATCTTTTCCCCTAATCTCACTCTTCTACTGAATTTCTCTATTATTACTGAGGGTGCTATCTTCTACATCACTTGTGTTTACAATGTTTATTTCATCCTTAATTCCTAACTCTTATCCACTTTATATGTCTATCGAATGGCCAAATGGAAATAAATACATGGACAAGTATCACACATTTTTGCTACCTGATTTTCTGATTGCACATTTTCAGTCACTGATATTTAAAATTATCATCAATGTCCGCATGTTTTCTGATCTTAGTTCATGAAGATCTTTCCTCTAACTTTAAATCTTTTTGTTCCCAGATTTATTCAGTAATCCCTTTTTAGCTCTCTGGATTGGTTATCTATATCTTTATATCTAAACTCTTAGTTTTTCTTTAGCTTAGGTGATAGGCATAGTCTTATTTATTTCATTGCAAAATATGTATTGAACAATAAATCTGGGCTTCTTAAAGATGACCTCTCTGAAATTTTGAGTATTAATAAAGCAATTTTTGCATAGCTCTCACAAACTTCTGTTTCTGTAAGCACATTCTCATGATTCATCCATTTTTTTCTATTTTTTTCTTGGCATACATTAATCATTTTACACTTATTAAGTCCAAATAATATTTTGTTATCAGTGGAGAAAGCTTTCATGTAATGAACAATTTTTTAATGTTCTTAATGTGTTTTTCAAAGGAGCCTTATAACATGAGGTCATCCATATATGTCAAGGGATTAGTTTGATATTTTGGCATAACTCCTCCTTTGACTGGGGAGCCTCAGTTCTATTTAGGAGAGATAATAATGAGTCTAAGGCTGGGAAGAGCCCTAAGTATTTTAACTGTCTCCTTGATGAAAGATCCACACTTTAGATCAATAATTCTTAACATTATTATGTTGGTGGTATGTTTCAAATACAGAACTATTTTTCAAATGGGCATCAAATAATGGTCTTAATTCTCATTACGCGTTGGGCCAATTTTATATATTTATACTACATTAGCAAGCCATTATTATAATATAATCATTATTATTGAAAATAATTCTTTTTATTATATGGAGGTTAGATAAATGGTTCTGAATAACAGGATTTTGCATACAAATTTCTCTAGCCTAATGACTATTTTTTATAGATGATAAAAGTATCAGAATGTAGACTAATCTCCTTTAGGCTAATTGAAAGCACATTTGATAAAATTCCAGAAGCAGACAGGATTATGGGGTGATATGTACCACATCCTGTTACCACATGACTTCAGCATTTTCTGATGTTTCTCTATTTTGAAAGTCATTTGTTTGAAGCAGCCTGAAACCGTAAGAATTTAGTATAGTAGTCTCCTCAGCTATGGATTCCCCACCTGAAATTTCTTCTATGTGGAAGAGACAGAAAAATGGAATGACCAACCACAGTCTAGTCAACCTTATGTTTCATATTCTCAAAACAGGAAATATGACAAGTTCACCTGTGATGGTTCTGTATTCAATTAGAAATCATAAGAACATGACAGGGAGGCATGACAAGATACAAGTGGGTGGTGAGTATTTTTGCTAGCAGTGGGTGCAATTAGAAAATCATCTGATTCAGCTCAAGGCAGTTACTGAATTCAGAGCAAGATATTCTCAGGATTTAGGATGAAGGAGAGAATGGATTTATGTTCCATCTACCAGATGACTAATGGATTGCACTTATTTGTTATTAGTTTTCATTTGGCAGATGTCTTCCCAATTGTACCCTTTGTCATACTCTGATTGGTTAAAATATAGCTTTGATCCATGACAGCCTATAACACAATTCTTGGGCTTGCTGCCTGGATGAGTTTCATTGCTAATAATGATCTGAGCAACAACTCTTCAAATGTTTCCAAACTGTCTTTATTTACTAGAATAAATTTCTTTGTATTTCAATCCTACGCCATTAAGATTCATGTTGCACAAATGTAGTTGAAAATAACTTTGGAAAGTGAATATTTGATTTTTTTTAAATAGCAGTAAACCAAGTTTTAGGGAATGAAGCAGCAACAGAGTACACATAAAATTTACTGAGTTGGATAGGCTGAAAATATGGGCCTCATTCCATATTGTTCAGAGCAAACAGCTTTGAACTTGATCGGACCACAGAGGAAAAACCATTCCAAAGACACCTGATTCAAAAGGCTTTTAGAAATGCTTTAGATCCACTAATTCCACCATGTGCCATTTCCCATTCTTTCCTGAAGTTTTAACTTTAAAACTTATAATATTTTTGCTATTACTTTGCAAATGTCACTGGCAGCATTCAACAGGTGACTATTATAAAGAAAGAATTTTCATCTCTAAATATGACACTTTAGAAAGAATTCTTCTCCAGAGAAAGTATTGATAAGTAGAAACAAGCAAGACATAGCTTTATATAAACATATATCTTTTTGTCAAATGATGTCTTCTCTAATGGAGGAAAAAGAAGGGGAGGGGAGGTAACTGGGTACTTTAATGTATCAAAGAAACAAAAAATTCGAATAAAAATAACGAAATGAAATTTAAAAATCAATCATTCATTAAGGGTTAGTGGAATGAGAGAATACTGGTCCCACTTAATTGAAAATCTCCTTTATTTAATATAAGATAGCCTGGTTTCAAATCCCAGCTCTTTTAAACTATATGTATTACTTTGAATAAGGTTTCACTCTCCTAATGTATAAAATGAGGGAGCTGGAAATTGGGTGATTTCTAGGTTCCTTTCCAGTTCTTTTATGACCCAATATTCTCAAGCTAGGGAAACTATCCAGAACAGAAGAGGCTGGAAAACCAGAGAACCTACAAACATATAATTTCCCTATTCCATAAGTATGTGATTTGGGGGTGGGTGGGGTTTGGCAGGGGTAAAAAAGTCACAGAGGAAGAAATGAATTGGAAAGCCTGTGAGGGCTAGAAGAGAAGAACCAATCTAATCACTCTTCATCAACTAGTTTAAACCTCAGCTTTCCATGAAGACTTCCTAGTCTTTATTGCTATCTTTCTTATCAATATTTGTACCTTTCTTATTGGCTGCTTATGCTCATTTTATGTGTTATTCTCATGTCCTCAATTAAGTTATTTTAAGTGAAGGTAAATCAATTTCTCGAGTGGTCTGTGTAACCTCACAGTTCCACACATAAGAGAAAAAGGTAAATGTCTCCTGCCTGCTTTCCACCCTCACCCTAACGTGCCAATTCATCTCACCAGTCTTCTACTGTTATGATAAAGGGACAAGTTGCTATTCCATCAAGTCTCCAGTCATGTCTTTTGCCACAGGAAATGTCAGTAAGTCAATAAGCATTGGGCTGACCATTGTGCTAAGCAGTGGGAATACTGAGAAAAGGAAATGACAGTCCCAGCCCTCAAGAAGTCCATCATCTAACAGGGAGACAACAAGCAAACAAATGTATACCAACAAACTATACATAAGATAAATGAGAAATAATTGACAATGAGAAAGCACTAGTTTTCTATAGACAAATAGATTTTACCTGGGACCTGAAGGAAGTCAGGAAACCCAGAGAGGAGGGATGTAGAGGGAGAATATTCAAGGTGTGAAAGATAGCCAGAAGATAATGGGAAAAAAAGGCAGGAGGGTGGAAAACCTACTTGCACAAAAATATTTATAGCAGCTCTTTTTGGGGTGACAAAAATTGGAAATTGAGGTGATATCCATCAGTTGGGGAATGGCTAAACAAGTTGAGGTATATGTTGGTGATGTGCTATAAGATTGTGCTATAAGAGATAATAATCAAGATGATTTCAGAAAAATCTGGGAAGAGCTGCATTAAATGACACAGAGAAAAATAAGCAGAACTGAGGGAACATTGTATGCAAGAGGAACAGCCAGAGAAAATGTCTAGAGCTGAGAGTTGGAATGTCTTGTTCTTAGAAAAGGAAAGAGACCAGTGCCACTGGATTAAAGAGTATTGGGTTTGGGGAGTCATGGTAGTTAGATTTTGAAAGAGCTTTAACTGCTGAATAGAGAATTTTGTATTTTTGATCCTGGAAGGAGTGTAATGGCAACCCTTCCACTAGTCACAATTCATATCCTATTCCCCTTCCCAACTGTTTGATCTCTTATTTCCATGCCCCTCAACCTATCCCTCTCTAATGTCCTACCTCTAAGCTACTCACCCCTTCTACAAAGCCATCTGGAACTCCTGCCCCATATACATCAATTTTTTTTCTTTTTCTTTTTATCTTTAAAGTCTTTTCCTTTTCCACTCTTTCCATTTTTTGGCTCTCAATAAGAACTGTCTTTCTTCTGATGACAGAGTCTCCCTGGCCATCCTTTCCAGTATTTGCTCTATTTACACTCATTCTCATTTCTTATTCATTGTTTGAGGGGTGGGGGATTAGAATATTCTTTGCATCTCATTGTCTTTCCATGTTCTCCCTCAACCACCATCACCATGGAACTTCTTTTCCTTTGATATTCACTCAACCCACACCTAACACCTAATACAAATACTGGTAGCTATTTTCTACTGATCTCCATCTCCAGGACAAATTCCTGCATTCCTCAATTACTTCAGTGCTTGACACATGATCTTTCTATCCTCCTATGAGGCAGGTAGTTGGTGCAATAGATAGAGCATTGGACCTGGAGTCAGGAAGATCTGAATTAAAATCTGGCCCCAAATATGTACTAACTGTGTGACTCTGGCAAAGTTATTTAATCTCTATGTTCCTCAGTTTCCTCAACTATAAGAAGAAGATAATAACAGAACCTACCTCATAGGATTGTTACTTGGATTCAATGGGGTAATATTTGTCAAGCTTTTAACACAGTTTCTCAGATATTAGTCTCTTAACAATGCTTATTCCTTCCCCAAATTTTGTTTTCATATTATGGGAGACTTCATCATGAATACTGATACTCCTTCAAAAACTGAACTCCTAGTTCCTCAACTAACTCACTTCATAGAACCTACTACTCCACCTCATCTCAGCCATTTGCTTTAACATAACCCTCAAATGTACCACTTACATGCTCATGAACTCTGAAATTTCTTTAATTTTCACAATCTACTGTCATTCTACCTCTCACTCTGCCTTGTAAACTCAAACCTTGTTTTTCATCTATACCAAGACCTTCAATCTTTTGACTTCTCAGATCTCCCCCAAGCCATCACCCTTCCTTTTCCCTATCAAACCCCTTGATGAACCAGTCTAATTCTATCTATATTGTCCTCTTCTCTTCATTCTCATGGACCCTAATCATAACAGTGATATTGTCTTGCCAAGTTTCAGCCTTCAGTCACCTCCACTATCTTCTGCTTTTATATGATGCTGAACAAAGTGAGAGAAAATTCTGAAACTATGCTGACTAGGTCTACTACCAATTTAAGTTACAAAACTTCACCTGGGCCCTCAGATTTACAAGGCAATCCTTTTACACTTCCCTAATTAAATTATTATGCCTTTCAACATAGTGGTTCTTTCAAACATTAATATCACTCCTCAGACTTTTTATGTATCCCTCTCCCACATCCTCTCAAATGAGAACCTTCCCTTTTAATTTACTGAAAAAAATTAAGACCATTCTCCAAAAGTTCCCACTTATCACCTTACCATCTCACATCACCCAAATGCTTTCCTTAATTCCTCTTGCATGAAGAGGTGGCCTTTCACTTTGCCAAGGCTAATTCCTCTACATGTACCAGTGATCCCATTTCATCCCATATTTTTCAATAGATTGCCTCCTCTATCATCCACACTTTTTTTCCTTACCTTCAATCTTTCCTTGTCTAATGGCTGCCTCTCTGTTGAATACAAACATCTCTATGTCTTCTTCATCTTCATACAATTGTGATTTGATCCATCCGTCCTCAATAGCTATCATTCCATATCTTACCATTCTTTTTTTGGCTACACTCCTTTCAGCTTACTCTCCTTTCTCTTCATCTCTCTACAATCTCACTTTCTACCTCATCATTCAACCAAACTTCCCTCTCCAAAGTTACTAACAAGTTATACATTTTCAAATCTAAAGTCTTTTTTCAATCTTCATTATTCTTGATCTCTCTGCATCTTTTGATATGGTCAATCACCCTCTTCTCCTTGATATTTTCTTTTCTCTAGATTTTTTGGAACACAATTGTCTCCCAACCACTTCTTCTTGGTTTCCTTTCTGGGATCTTAATAGAGGGTTTTCTCTTCAATCTTCCCTTCTCCCTCTATGTTATTTCAATTGATGACACCAGTTGCCATTGGTTTAATTATTGTCATATGCTGATGCATCTCTATACTTATCTAGCCCTATCCTTCAATCTTGCATCTTGTATTTTGGACATCTTGAATTATATGTCTACATCTCACACTCATCATGTCCCAAAACGAATGCTTCATCTTCCTCCCTAAAGTATTCTCTTTTTCGAGCTTCCTAATTTCCATGGAAGTCCTCCCAGACTCAATCTTGATGTTATCCTCACTTGTTGCCAATGCCTGTCATCATTGCCTTTGTAAAATAACTCTTATATGACTCCTCTCCTTGACACTGCTATCACCTGGCACAGGGACTCCTCAAATAGCCTGTTACAAGTCCTATTCCAGCTTTCTGCTCCAAGATGCTCCCCACTAAAGGTCCATTTTCTATTCAGCTATCAAAAGGATTTTCCTTAAGTATGACTCTGACTATGTCACCTCTATACTAAATAAACTTCAGTGGCTCCCTATCACTTCATCAATTAAATATAAAAATCTTTTGTTTGACAACCTGTTTTTCTTCCCCTTCCTCAAAAGACTAAAAAAATCATTTTATGCCTTATACTCCCTCTCCCTTCCATGTATACTCTCTAATATAGAAACATCATGGTCTGTTGAACAAAGGACTCCATCTTTAGACTTAGGGCATTTTCACTGACATCCCTCATATCTGAATTACTCTTCCTCCTCATCTTTATCTTGGCTTCCCTGGGTCACTTCACGTCCTTGTTAAAAATTCTCCCTTGTACAGAAGTCTATCATGATCCCTCATAATTCCCCTTCCCCCTGCTGGTTATTTTCCAAAAGCTTGTATGTACATCAATATTTGCATATTGTACCTCCCAATAGATTGTGAGGTCCTTAAGAGCAGGGGTTGTCATTTACCTTTCTTGGCCTCCTGAGTGCTTACCACAATGCCTGACTCAAAGTAGGCACTCACTAAATGTTCATTGACTGCTTGACTAATAAACTGGTATCTAGGCTATTTGCCATTCATATTCAAACTAGCAGTTTGGGTGTCCATTGGGATAATAACTATTTTGCGTTCTAAAGATCATTTTCTGGGTGGCTACTTCTACTATAGTTAAGTAGTTTCTGACTCTCTGAGAATCCATTGTGGTTTTCTTGGCAAAGACATGGGAGTTGTTTGACAATTCCTTCTCTAGCTAATTTGACAGATGAGGAAACTAAAGTAAAAAGGATTAAGTGACTTGCTTTGGGTCATGTAGCTAGCAAGTATTTGCGGCCAAATTTGAACTCAGGTCTTCCTAACTCCAGGCTCAGTGCTCTATCCACTTTGTCACTTCACTGCCCTGCTACTTCTACTTCTATAACTACTTCAATTATTATAGCTCAAGAGTCCCCCATGATGTGTATCTTATTAACAATTAATCTGTAGACTCAGTTAGCTCTTATCAAAGTCATTACTCAAATGGCTAGCAAGAATAGCAGTTGCAAAACTTTCCCCCATCCAATTCCTGTGGAACATTCTCCTACAAATAGATACAATCCATAAAGGAGAATAGGTACAAACTTAAAGTATAATAATGATGACCTCATTTTATGGAACTCCCAAATTTACCTTTGTCCCTTAGGAACTTGCCTTTGGGGAACTCCCAGATTGATCCTTGTATTAGACTGAACAATAAACCTTAAGGTGCCCAATGATAGCCTAGATAGAATTAGTACTCTTTTGTCTCAAAAATTTCTCACATTGTATCTAGACTTCTTCCAGGTAGTCCAGCCCCTGCCTGGCATCCTCCATCCCTTTTATCCATGTAAGCCAATTAATTGTCCTTCCTTTTCTTTATTAACCAAAGGGTATATAAGACCCCAAGTTCATTGGAAAAATCCCCTTTGAGGTGCATTTTCCCAGAGACAATGTTCCCAGAGTCCCAGAGTTTGTTTTTGTGTGGTATCTTGAGCATGACTGTGTGGAGGCTGTTAGAGCAATTTCTCCCTTGTCCTGATTAAAGATTTGTTCTTTCTAATTACTTTGATAGTTCTGTGTTTTTCAAGGTTGACAATGGTAATAAGACTCACATAGAGAGATCACAGGTAGCCAACAGAACTCAGAATTATGCAACTATAGTAATCTCTCTAGAGAAGGGTATTTCTTAACAATCCTCATAAAGTTCCAGGCTGGACGAGCTGCTTACTCTTTACAACAAGGCACATCAGTGAATTGCTGGTTTTTATGCCTCTAGAATTGTTCCTCACAAAAAAATCAAATCTACTCTACAGTTCAATCTGCTGAATTCCTCAGACTCACAAAATGACTTATAATGTCTCCACCATCTCCAGCTTCAGATTCCAATGCAAAACTGGTGAAGAGCAGCAAAGTGGGAGGGTGGGGGAAGAGGAATAAAGACAGTTGTGCTCTTTCAGAAAGGACAGAAACCCCAAGATCAGGTTTGGTCAGATCCTCTCTAGATCTTCTTCCTCAGGGCCTCAGCTCTGAAGACTGTTACCTCTTAGGTAGGAATATGAAATCAAGAGCATTGATTCTCCTCTTAACAACTCTTGCTGGTTTAGGGCCAGGCTCTCTCAGTTAAAGACCTCACCCTAACTTCTGGTGACCATCCAAGGCATTTACGAGATCTCTAAAGACTAAGTTATAACCAGGCAATGGCCACTTGACAAATAGCTCTGATTTTTTATCTCTTAATATTTTCCAGGCGGTCTGTGTAAATGAATGTTTGAGGAAAAGATTCTGAATCAGTTCACATCCTAGGACCAAGTACATTATTTCTGGCCATTTGTTATGCAAATGAGTCACTCAAAGTCTCAGATCTCATTTTAGGCAAGGAATGATTCTGAGGGCTTTACCATCATATCTCATTGCTTTTCCTAAGACAAATCCCAAGAAGAATAAAAAAGGAGTACACCCTGAGTATCCAGGTTACGGATTTACCTGCCCTGAAAAACTGCAGGATCAGTCATGTAGTAAGCCCTTGCTATGTGCTAATATGTGGACGGAGGACTCCTAAGATATTATGCATTAATGGTCTAAGAGAAAAGGAACATGTTCTATCCATCCTCCAAATGGAGTGAGAGCCATGGCCTATTCTAAGTTGAAGGCAAGGAGAAGAGTTGGAGAAAAGAGTTGCCACACCCAATGGGATTCAGCAAAGGTCATTGAGTTGAAAATGAGTTGAAACACAGAAGCTGGCAAACAGAGAAAAAGCTGGAAGTAACACAAAGAGATAAGGGCAAGCCAAGGTCAGAAAAGCCAAAGAAATAAAGTCAAAAAACTGTAATGCAGGCCATCAGTGTAATAAATTTGTTATCCTCAGTGTTCTAAATCATAGGTGTCAAACGGGCAGGCCAGTAGCCTGCAATAATCCTGAGTGTGGCTATTATTAAAATGTAATTTAATTTAATTTAATTAATTTAAAATGTAATTTGGAAATATTAATAAAATATGCAAAAACACTCTAAAAAACACAGATAATGTCACCTTTTAAAACTAAGCAAATATTCAATCCGCAGTGATCCTTATTTAAGATTAAGTAGGCTCATTTCCTTTTAAGTTTGACCCCATTGCTCTAAATTATGGGATTTAGAGTTAAAATGGACCTACAGGCTACCAAGTCAAACCCTTTCATTCTACAGATAAGGAAACTGAGACTGGGAGGAGAGACATGATTTCTCCAGGGTCGTTCCCAGATTCTTAGACTCCAAATCCATTTCCCATTTCAATATGAAATGGTGTCTTTTTAGGATCCCCTATTCCTTAAAAGACCAGGCTTGTGAATCTTGGTTCCAGACAGATATAGGTATATTCAGCTAATAATTTCCTCTTCTTCCCCATTTGGCACAGTGAGCTAAATCTTTAACATCAGCTTTAGTAATCTGACTCTCAGTTTTTTGAGAATTAACAAGTGTGTATGTTTGAGTGGGTGGGGAGGGAAAAAGTAGTTTCTAAGACTTAGAACATATGCAAGCAATTGTGTAACTCTCCTTAGCATTGCATGTCCATTTTAGATAGAAACTTCTACAGGAGGAGAGCTGGGCCTTTTAAATTTGTTTGTTCATGATAATAGAAGTATAATCCAAATAAAATTACTTACCATCTCCAAAACAGGAGAGGGAAAAGCAGGAGGGAGACAATTGGGATATTATAATTTTGAAAAATGTATGTTGAAAATTATTATATTAATTGGAAAAATAAAACATCTTTATATAAAAATACATGAATTTGCTTG
This sequence comes from Gracilinanus agilis, assembly GCF_016433145.1. NCBI lineage: Eukaryota > Metazoa > Chordata > Mammalia > Didelphimorphia > Didelphidae > Gracilinanus > Gracilinanus agilis. The sequence continues at coordinate 597,071,925 of NC_058130.1, read as the reverse complement.
CCACTGAACTAATGAAATGCTATTTTACTTATTTAATTTCATGAAGAGTACTTGACTGATGAAAAGGATGATACTTCAATCCTGAATCATGAGAGAAAGTATATAAAGGCCCAGAATCTGCTAAAAAAATATCATCTACCGGCACCCAAACTAACTAGTTTTTCATGATTCACATGGAAAAAGATTTTCTATAAATGTCTTCTTTTAATATATTCCAATTGGATCTGAATACAGATTGAAGCATGCCATTCTTCACTTTATTTCCTCCATGAATTTTTTCTCTAGTGTAAGCAATATGTGTCTTCTTTTACAATGTGAGGAACATGGAAATAGGTTTTGTATGATAACACATGTTACCTGCTCTTTTGGAAAAGGGGAGGGGTGGGAAGGAAGGAGAGAATATAGATCAGAAAATGTCAGAAAAGATTACTAAAAATTGTACCAGTGTGTAATCTGGAAAAAAATTTAAATTTAAAAAATAATAATATACTCTTATTGGGAAGGGAAGGTGAAGGGTAGGTAGAGGGGAAAGAATCCCAGAATCTCGATTCCCTCGGAGAAGTCAAAGATTAATGTATTAAAAATAAGAAAACAAACTGATTAAGAATCAAAGAAATTACTTCCTCCAAATCATATAGCAAATATTCCTAATAATGAAAAGAAGCACTCAAGAAAATCTCTAAATAAAGTAGAAACACAGAAGAAAAACAAATACTTGATCACATGGGTCAATGGAGATATGATTGGGGATGTAGACTCTAAGCAATCACCCTAGTGAAAATATCAATAATATGGAAAACAGGACTTAATCAATGACGCATGTAAAATCCAGTAGAATTGCACATGGGCTGTGGGAGGGTGGTAGGAGGAGGGGAGGGACAGAACGTGAATCATGTAACCATGGAAAATTTTTCTTAATTTTAAATCAATAAAAAAATTTTTTATAAAGTTCTGTCTAAATATATTTTTTTAAAAAAAGAAAATCTCCAAATAAACCACATGGGGAGAAGAGAGAACCAGCCCTAAAGATGACATAACTCTTAAAAGAATAAATATATTCTTCATTTTCTTATTCTTACCTTTCATTATTATCTCCAAATTAGTGAGAGCCAATTTTTCATTTATTGTTGATTTTAATAGCAATAATCATATTTAGTTTGCTGAACTCCATCTGTATTTCTGCATATCTTCAAAGTAATTCATTAATGTACCTTTGAATTTTCTCCTTCATCTTCTACCATCTTCAAACTGAATTATACCTGCCCCTTCCACCTACTCTGTAATAGGCCTATGTATGCACTTTGGTCTTCATAATGACCCTGCTAGGAAGGTGCTATTATTATTCCCATTTTATAGTTGAGGATACTGAGACTAACAGAGGTTAAATGACTTAAGTTCACATAGCTAGTAAGTATCTGAGATCAAATTTGAACTCAAGTGCAGTGCTTTATCCATTGTACCACCTAACTGCTTAGGTGGAGTAGAAGTGGAGTTTATTATCAGGAATACTCTCGATCCAGCTAAAGTGTGCAGTGATTAGGACTCTCATCTGGTCTCAGATATTTACTAGCTGTGTGATCCCCGGTAATTTAATTCTATTTGTTTCAGTTCCTTACCTGTAAAATGAGTTAGAGAAGGAAATGGCAAACCACTTCAGTATCTTTACCAAAGAAACCCCAAGTAGGTTCACAAAGAATCGGACACCACCGAGCAACAATATACCCAATCCAAGTATCTATATATAGAGCCCAGCTGGACAAATCTGGCCCTTTAAGAAGTAGAAAATGGATGTTCAGAGGATTCGATGGAACAATGAAATGAGAAGTGGATTTGGAATCTGAGGATTTGGGTATAACTTTGGGAGAAACAGTTCTCCTTGCTGCTTCTCAATTTCCTTATCTGTTAAACAAGACATCCCAAGCATTCTACCTCTGACTTATGAAAGGCACCTTCTTCGACTGGGTTCTTATGAGCAAATTAAATCTAAATGGGATGCTATCCCATCCAATCTAACAAGCAACGAGTGAGGGACTAATAAGAACAAGATGTTGTACTGGTAAATAGAAAGACAAAATAAACAAAATCACTCTTCACCCTCAAAGAGCTTACATTCTCCTGGGGGAATATAGCAAGTAAACGGATAAGAACTAAATTAAAGGAATAGAGAAATCTTTTCCACGGAAAATGACATATGAGCTGAGCTCAGAATGAAGTTAGGGAATCTTAGAATTATAGAATTGTTTGTGGATTTTGTCTAATGTATATGAAGCCAATAGAAAGCCTTCATTAAAATTTATTGTGAGGCAATTATTTGCCACTTTACTTACTATTATTCTCCTTTCTCCTCTCCATCTGTGTCTTCCCAAGACACCACCATTCTCCCCTCCCATCCCTAGGTATTTTTATATTCATTAGTACATTTGAAAAGATTTCTTCTTCACTGTGGCATACATACAAATACTCATCATATTCATAATAATACACAATGTAATATTAATAAGACTAGATCTAAATATACATTATATTCCTTCTTTCTCTAAAAAAAAATGTTTTATTTAATTATTTTTCCCCTAAGTGGTATAGTGGACAGATTGCTAGCCATGCAGTCTGTGAAAAATGAGACAGTGAATTTAATTCTGCCTCAGACATTTATTAGCTATGAGACACTGGGAAAGTCATTTAACCTCAGTTTCTTCATCCATAAAGTGGGTATACTTGGAATATTTACCTCACAGGGTTACTGTAAGGAGGATATAAGATACAAAGCATTTGGTAAAGCTTAAAACACCCTAATAAGTGTAGTTCAGTTCTTTTCAGTTGTGTCTGACTCTGTGAACTCATTTGGGGATTTCTTGGTAAGGATACTAGAGTGTTTTACCATTTCCTTTCTCGAGATCATTTTACAGATGAGGAAACTGAGACCAACTGGGTTAAATAATTTGCTCAGAGTCACACAGCTGATAACTGTCTGAGGCTGGATTTGAACTCAATAAGATGAGTCTTCCTGACTCCAGAAGAATAAATGCTAGCCATTATCATCATCATCATCATCATCATTAATATTATTATTATTATTAAAACTACAATCATTTCCAAGGATCCCATACCATCACATACATTCATTAAATTTTTCCTCGTAATAAATAAGAATTTAGGTAAACCAGACTGAAAAAATTACTGTGTCTTATCAGATTTACTATCGTAAAAGCAACAATCTGCTCCTGTGGTTTCCACCTCTCTCATTCAAGGAAGAAAGTATATTTCTATGATATGACTTCTTATCAGACATCCACTTTGGAGAGCATTTTCTAGGTCATTGTTATTGTTGTTTAGTTATTACATCCTACTTTTCCATCCCAATGAGACACAGGGATGCCAGTCATACTTCATATCCATCTATAGGAACATCTGGCCCATGTCTAACGTTTAATTTCCACACCATTAGAGTCAAACAATACATGTACATCAGTAGATAATGTAATGCATTATCACGCAAGGCAGAGAGCAGCAATTTATTAGCCTAATTTAAAATAGCCTTCAGCAAAAAAGGGTGCATCTTAATTCAAGGCTCTGAAAGGAATGACATGTTTTCTTGAAAATGCAAAGGTATGTACTCAGACAAGCTTAAAAAAAACGTTTTCCTACTGATATTGACTTTTACATCCTTTATGGATGGCATATCAACTCTTAGTGTTTTTTTTCATTGTTGTCGTTCATCTGGTTCAAAACCAATTTCATCCATAATAGCACAAAAGGAATTTTCACAATAAGGACTAGAGGAAGAGAAGATTTCCTCATAACACAAGGAAACTTGAGTTCTTTTCTAAGATCTAATAACTCGAATTTGTGCACTACTTAGAATTTTTTTGCACATACTTAAAATCATAGACATTTACCCACGTTGACTGAAGTACTCTTCTATTTCCTCTCCACAAGACATTTTTGTTATACTGTGTGGATAATAGAAGATTCACATTTAGAGTATCTATAACTGTACTAGGTAAGCATGCCTATATTTCATAATGATTTAAATGAAATAATCATAGATGTTATCTCTACCATGCAGAATCATATAACAAAATATTCTGCAGGACACATAGTAGGCATTTAATAAATGCCTGTTGATTAAACAATTGATTTATTACAACTAAAAGAGTTATCAAATTTCATGTTGATAGTTTATTAACAACAATACTTAACAACCTTTGGTCTTGTGATACCTCTTGCTCAGGAAACTATAACAAAATCAAAATTATCAAAGCTATTGGCAAGAGTATGTCATATCCTAAGCCTCTATTCATAATCTTTCTAGTTACCTAGACCAAATGCTCTGTTCTTTGGCCATCACTGCCTGGGTGTGGTGTATGGTCCCTAGTAAATGGTGAATTCATTGAGGATGAATACTGTCTTATTTTGGCATCATATCTGGCACAAAATAATAATAATATCTGCATTGTGTTTTAAGCTATTTTAAAATGTTTTACTTATAATATCTCCTTTGAATCTCACAATAGTCCTTGAGATAGATGAGGAAACAAGAGGCTGAGAAAATGTAAGTGATTTGTCCTGAGTTACACAGCAAGTATTTGAGGAAGGATTTGATCTCAGGTCTTCTTGACAAATGACAACAATGAAAAAAAACAACAGCACTAAGAGTTGATATGCCATCCATAAAGGATATAAAAGTCCATATAAGTAGGAAATTTTTTTAACTTGTCTGAGTACAGACCTCTATCCGCCATACTATCTTGCTGCCAATATAATAGCCACTTATTGATTGCTTATTGACTAATTTATCTCTCTCTTTAACAAAAAGCAATTTTCCCTTCTTCTGAGCTTTTGTAACACTTTTTACCTCCCCTGTGTACTTGCACCTTTAAAAAGTTTTTATCATAACCATTTGAATATGCCTTAACTCACTTACTTGATACTTGGAAGGTCCTTGAGAGGAGACAGTATCTTAATCAAATTTCAGTATTACCTAACAGAGAGACAGCATCACATTGTGCAAAGCATGCTTTCCATAAGACCTGGATTCAAAAGACATGAATTTAAAATTCGGCTATGTAATGTTTTAGCTTTGTTACTCTGGTTAAACTCATGTGGAGATTAAAATTAATATACCAAAATACTAAATACTGTATTTATAAATATTTTATTAATAATAAACTAACAAAAGAGACTAACTAAAAAGAGAGAGAGGGCACAGTTACAGCCAACTATAAACAATAAAGTGACCACCCAAACATGGAGGCACAGGAGAGATTAAAGGGAATTTTGGGAAAACTAAAGGACTTATGGAGGATGAAGTCCGAGGTTCAAAATCTCCATTTATAAACTCTTTAATATTCAATTCCCTTACCTATGTTAGAAATGATGATGATAATGTTGGTGATGATTGTATTACCTACCCTACAGAATTGTTAAGAAAAAAGCTTATGGGGTGTGGGGGAGGCAAGGTAGTTAGGTGGTTCAGTGGATGGAGATTCAGGCCTTGAGAGGAGAGATCCTGGGATCAAATCTGATCTCAGACACTTCCTAACTGTGTGACCCTGAGCAAGTCTTTTAACCACCATCACCTACCCTGGAAGCAGTACACAGTATTGATTCCAAGACAGAAGGTAAGTTGAAGAAGGAGGAGGAGGAAGAAAAGGACAGAGAAGAAGCAGAAGAAGCAGAAGCAGAAGCAGAAGCAGAAGGAGGAGGAAGAGAAGGAGCAGGAGCAGGAGCAGGAGGAGCAGGAGGGGTAGAGGTAGGGGAGGGGAAGGAGGAAGAAAATGAAAGCTTATGTAAATCTTAAAGAGCTATACAAGTGAGTTATTATTACAGCTTTTAATAAATGTTTACTGAATTTGAAATGAAGTAGACAGTTAGAGGCCATTAGATGCTTATCAATAATGGAAAGTAGTTAGATAACACAAAGTTTAGGACCACAGGTCTTATTCCAATGCCCTCACATTCCACATGAGAAATTAGTCCCACAGCTGATGAGAAAAAGAATATATGTTGCCACTACAGATTCTCAGATTGAGAGCTTAACGGCAAAAAAAGTTGTCTTTTTTCTCTCCTGAGATGTCCTAAATGATTGGTTACTGTATAATGTAAACATTTCTCCTTCAAACAAGCAGAAAAATGGTGAAATGCTCTAAGGACTACTTGGAACACAAAATCAAGGCATTTCTGACATCTAGGAACCAGGCTGGAAGCTAACCAATATGGCAGACATTTATTAAATGTGATCTAGCTTCCTTTTGACAGGGAATTCACTTCTATGGAGGGGAGGAAGAAACATCAGTAGTGGCAGTCTGATCTAGAATAGTATAATAGCCATTAAGTGGAATACAAGATCAGATGTGTGTTTGTGGAATCCAAAGAACTTCAGTTCCTTTTCTAATTCTCACACTACTGTCCATTTTAAATGCAAAGATCAACCTTCATGATATGGTTGTATAAAGAGAGAATTCCAGTTAAATATATAAACCAATTCATTAATTACAATTTTATCAATTTTAGTTATTTGATTATTTGAAATTGTCTTTTGTTATTATTGCTATTAATAAAAGATTATGTCATACTCTGACCAGGAATCCAGAGATCACTGTAGTTTCTCTTTAAAATGAAAGAGGTAAGTGCTATGAGGGACATAAGAAGGCAAAAAGGTTTTTAGGTCTATTTAAGCACTCAGTTCTATTGGTTTCTGATAGTGCAGTAACATGTAATTTTTATTCATATATATATATATATGTGTGTATATATACGTATATACACACACACACACACACATATATATATATATATATATATAGGCTAGAGTGTGATCCATGTCATGTAAGTATTAATAAACATTTATTAGGCAATTACTATGGGTGTGGAATCATACTAAGTACTGAGAATACAAATGTAGCTCCCAATTGGCAGGGGCATGATACATTGAAAGTATAGTTGTTGTTTTTTGTCCAAATAGTAAGTGGATATGAAAGATCTTAGGAGTCAGGGAAGGTTGGGAACTTTTGGAACTTAGAGGAAAGGGGAGGGTCCAATGTTAGCATTTACCAGTGGTGAATTGATTACAAGTGAACTACCTGGCCTGAAATACTTAAGGAATGATCTGCCTATTTAGAATCTGATATTTGCCTAATTAAGCCTGTCTAGCTGGATCTGGTCAATTTATTTATCCCCTTTTTCTTTTTCATCTGCTGCAAGACCAATGAGTTGAGGTGCACCATCTTCCTCTTATTTCCCTTCATCATTTTCTGTCTTATTTTTTTATCCACCAGGATTGATGGTGGTTTATAAGCCATGTTTAAAAAACAAACAAATGAACAAACAAACAAACAAAAAACAACCTTTGCCTTCTATGCTAGAATCAATTCTAAGTTTTGAGTCCAAGGCAGAAGTGTAGTAAGGCAGGCAGTTGAGGTTAGGTGACTTACCCAGGGTCACACAGCTAGGAAGTATCTGAGGCCAAATTAGAACATGGGACCTCCTGTCTCTAGTCCTAGCTCTCTATCCATTGAACCACCTAATGATCTTTTTGAGAATTTTTTAGAAGCTGCCCCAATATTCTTTTTTATAAATGAAATCGTTTCCTTTCTTCAGGCATGTTGTTACTTGAAATCAGATTTTATTTAATATTTATTTATTTATTTGATGATTCTTTTTTATTTTTTCTATTTCACCAATATTCTACTTTAATATCCTGAAATTCTTGCAGGAAATTAAAATAATTCCTTTAGGGCTGTCGAGTCATATTTTAATTTTTTGAATGACTATATAAATCTCAAAATCTGAACTGAATTCCCAGGAAGGCTAAGCCAGTTCAAGGCATGGTTTACACTATCATCAAAGACACAAGCTCTAATCCAGGAATCTCAGTTTTGCTCCCTTTGCTCCACCCTAAAAGAAGGAAAGAAGCCTGAGTCACTAGACTGTTTGAGCATCAAAGCAACACTTACACAAAGAAAGGCAAAAACATCCAGCATAACATAACTGTTACATTCTAATGGAGGAGACCACATAGCTATAAATATATACTTATGAGATATATACAAAATAGAAAAAAGATGTACTTGGTGGGAAAAACTCTAGTAGCTAGAAAAGCTTCCTGCAGGAGAAGATAATTCAGATTAATACAGTGCTTGGCAACTGGGAGGTGCTTAATAAATTATTGTTGACTGTTTATTGTGATTGACTGAGCTGAGTCTTGAAAGAAGTTAGGATTCCAAGATGTGGAGATAAGGAGGGACATTTCAGGGATGAGGGAGAGTCTCAAAGGCACAGAGATAAGAGATGGAATATTTTGTGAAAGGAAAAGTAATAGGACAGTTTCACTATATGGGAGAGTTTATTGGGAGGAAGAAATTATAAGAATAGTAGAAAGTTAGGAAGGGTTCAGTGAGATGATTAAAAATTCTTTGAGACTGGCTTTTGGGTAAGAAAATAAATTTATTGAACAGGCAAGAAATAAGCAATATATTAATGGTCTGTGATCATCTCTGTTAATCAAAGATCCAGAAGTTCCACTGCAAGGATCATTAAATATAACTTTGGAAGCCCCCTTTGGTCCTAAGACATCTCTAATTGGCAAATATCCAATGTGAATCAAAATTCTCAACACCTCCCCATACCTTGAATGATGTTTGACCATTGCATGCTTGACCCCACACCCCTAACCTTTGGAAGGAGAAATAAAAATCTGCCTGGTGAGATATGACCTTATCTAACTAGTTCTCTATCTTATCTGTGTATAGTGGACTATTCTCCAGGGGAGAATATTTTCGTAATTCTCTATGAACAAAGGAATGTGTATAGAGGTTGAAGGATGATTCTGAACCTCAGTTCACAACTCAGAAATAGAAATAATTAAATATATTAAAAATAAATTCTCTCATCAGGTTATGAATAGCTTTAAATGTTAAGTAAAGCACTTTATATTTGATGTTGGAGGTAGCATGTAGCCAATCTAAATATGCTGGGCAGAGGTATTTATGACCTGAAGTCCTGTTCTGCTCTCTTCAGTTTCCTAGTTCTCATAACTTAGCTTTTCCATTTTTCATTTTGCTATATTCTCATTCTAACATCTTTTCCACTGGAAAAAAGAAACATCCCACAAGTAAAACAGTCTAATTATTATATAGAACCACTTTGGCTCAACTCTATACTTTTTTTAATAAATTCTATTGAAAAAATATGCTAACATATGCTCTTGGCCACCTTTTTGGCTATTTAAAATTCCCTTTGCTTTGGTTTTTTTTGGGTAAAGCAGTGAAAGATGAGAGAAGGGGGAACATGTCAGACATTTTGCAAAAGTAAAATGCTCAGGTCTTGGCAATAGACTGGTTATGGTGGATATGAGAGACAGTGAGAAGTCTAAGATGCCTCTTATGTCGCACACCTGGAGGATTGGAAGATGCTATTGCTCTCTATAGCAATAAGATAAGAGAGGGAAGGGTTTAGGGGGAAAAATAATGAATTCAGTTTCAGTCATGTAGAGTTTAAGATGTCTATTGGACATTCCATTTGAGATGTCTGAAAGATAATTGAAGATGTTAGATTGGAGTTGAGCAGAGAGTTTAGAAAGGATAGGTAAATTTGAGAATAATTAGCATTTAGATGGTAATTCAATTCATGGAAGCTGATGAGATCATCAAAATGAAGTAGTATAGAGGGAAAAGAGGGTCAAGGATAGAACCCTGAGGGATATCTAGGTTAGAGGACATAATGAGGAAGAGAGCATTAAGATAGGTAGGAGAAGAAACAGGGAGAATGGTATTGCAAAAACCTAGAGAGAATAGAGTATCTAGGAGGAAAAAGTCATCCACTGTGTCAAGGGCTGCAGAGAGAAAAAAAGTCCAGGAGACTGAGGATTGATAAAAGGATTAAATTTGGCTACTAAATAATCATTTCAAGAAGAAATTTTCAGGTGAAGGATAAAGTTGGAATCCAGATAGTCAAAGGTTAAGAGAGTGAGATGAAAGAAAGTAAAGGCATTTATTATAAATAGCCCTTTTGAGGAAATTAGTTACAACAGGAAGAAGAGAAATAAGATGATAGCAGAAATAGAAGAATCAAGACATAAATATTTTTCAGGATGGAAGAGACATGGGAATATTTGTAGGCAATAGGAAATAAACCAATAGATTAGGAGAGATTGAAAATAATTGAAAGAGCAGGGATGACAGAGATGGCAATCTGTCAAAAGAGAGGTTGTGGAATAGGTTTGCTTAAATAGGTAGAGGATTTGGCCTTGGTAAGAAGGAAGGTTACTTTATCATGTAAGATGGGCAAAAAGCATCTCAGATTCATGTCAAGTGGCACCTCCTCTGTGAAGTCCATTTTTAGTTTGTATTCTCTGTCCATTTTCCTTATTCTTCTGCCTCTTTGTGAATATGTTGTTTGATGTCAGTAGAATGAAAGTATCTTGAAGATAGAGATTATTTTGTTTTTCTGTCACCCTAGTGCCTTGAACTGTGACTTACACATAAGAAGAGCTTAATCTATTTTAATTAAATTTAGTATTCTAAGCAAGAGAAATACACTTTGATGTTCAGTCTTGTGGAAATGGAAACACTTCTTGAAGAACCATGATGATGATTGCCTAAAGGGAGCATTTCAAATTTATATTAGGTGGTGAAAGAGGTATTGAGAAGTCACATTTGTTAAATATAGTAGGATCTGGGAAGTATGTGTCTACCTTAGTTGTTAAGGTTCAACCCTTTGTCTTCCCCATGAGTAGGTATTATGTTAATTTAGATACATGGAACACCGCAGAGGATGAAAAAAATGGTAATCTGAGAAATGATAAGTTCAGTGTTGCTGCCATCTTCTTTAATATAACTGCCATTGTATTTAAAGTGGCCTCCAAAGCTATTTGCAGGCATATATATATACCCTACTGTAAGTACCTAGAGTCTTGGCAAGGGGATATGAAAATAGCCCTATGTTTTCTTTTAATAAACAATGACAGGAGAATTAAGAACAGTTCTATCCCTTCTCTCCCAATGGAAGAAGAATTTCTAGTATTGTGATATCTTGTCCAGAAGTGACTGCAACTTAATATGTTTATCTTCCTTTGGGTTGCTTGGAAAGTTAGCAGAAAACTTGATTTGTAGTCTGTTGCCATAGTTGCTCTGGCAGTACCAGAAGTTGTCATGGGCTCAGCCTTTCAAGCATAGGGTGAGCAGATTGCTTGGACAGCTGAAGTTCATGAAAGGGATGATAACCTGCAACAATGTGATGCTGGAGCCCACAGGGAGAGGCTAGCTTCTGTCATGGAAATTTAAGCACTGCCCCGATATAGATAATTTAGGTAAATAAAGTCAAAAAAGTCAAATTTCTCCAAGTCAAGATAGAAAGTTAGAGTTTATTGGAAGAGGGCCAAGTCTCCCACATAAACCTGGTCGCTGAACATAATTACATAGTTAGAAACCAGCAAATGACAAATGTCTAGCAGCAGAGACCTGGTTTATATACTAGGACGGTAACAAAGTGAATATTTCCAAACAAGGATTATGACTTATATCATAAGACACAGCATCATGTAGACCTTTTTTAAGGAACCCTTACCCAGCTACAAAGCTGACTGGTTAGTTTATTTAGGAAAACCTATATTTGTCTAAAGGTCAAATCACAAGACAATACCCTTAATTAGAGAATAGTAATGACCATTACCTCAGACTCATCTGATCTGGAGAGAGGATGGCTATTTCCAAATAGGGAAGGGTATGCATACTTGTATCATATCGGGACATGAAACTCAGATGGTCAGCATCTCATGATAGAAGGGAAGTATGACTTAAGGAGGAATTGGAAATTCCCTTAGAAGCAGTTTTTATGCTCTAGTTAGAAATCCTTATAAAAATCATGAATTCTACTAATTGTAATTAAGATTATACTAATTATTATACTAATCACTTTAGAATCACAATATCGATTATCTTAAACCTATCACTATCACTAAAATCCAATCAAGTATAAGGGGGTAGTGTTCTATCTTCCAGACACCATCCTGTTGTGACATTACTAGCATGTACTTGCCACTTTGCATCAGGGCCAAACAACATGTGCTTAATCTTTGGGATAATAAAGATGAATATGTTTCACAGTGAATATGGACCTTTAAAATACAATTCATGTTTTAGGCCTGTGTATTTACCTATTTAGGATCACTGTAATATTCCTCTTTCATTTGGAATATCAGATCTGATGTCATCCCATCATAGTATTATATGAGAATTTATTTTCATTTCTTTTGTTTCTATTTTCTTTTAATTTAAAGTATAATAGAGATTTTCTATTATTTCTATGTATTTCAAATGTCTATAAAAAAGAAAAAATATATCTTAGTATCACAGATTTAGAGCTAGAAGAGATCTTACCCTAATTCATCATCTTACAAATATAATGATGCCCTGAGAAATGAAAGTACTTACACAAGGTCACACATTTAGCAAAAACAAAAGTGAAGCTTTAAACCTCTTTGTCCTGATTCCAAATTTGTTGTTCTTGCAAATGTATTCCATTACCTCTCTTTAAGGTTCTTAAGCTTTTCTGTGTCATAGTCTCCTTGGGAAGTCTGATGAAGCCTAAGGACTCTTTCTTAGAATATTGTTAAAAACGGAAGATTTCAGCAGAAACCATTTATTTTGAAATACAGTTATTGAAATTATTTTTAAAAGTTTACAGACTCCAGATTAAGAAATGCTACATAAAGGAATTGGAAAGAAAAAACAAGGAAGACCGTATCATTTAAGCATACATTCTAAGTGTTGGTTTCTGAGCCTCCAATAATGTCTGATTTTCATGCTAAGGGAATTATCCTTCCTGCTACCCAAGCAAGCTCCTCCTGATATATATTGGACACTTTAAACACTATATTGACAATTGTAAGCCATTAGGATAGGTATTGCTGAAGTGCCCTAAATAATCGCTTGTTAATGCACCTCTAAAATTGTCTTACATCCCCACTAGGCTGAGCATCTGGTTCAACACTTCATTAATCTACAGAACACCCCATGGAGTAAACACGTGGAAAGCTTTAGGATCTTTATTTTCAGGTGGGGGAAACAGAGACTCATTGTGTCTTCCAAGACTTGCTATGTGACTTTGGGCAATGGAAAAATCTTAGCACACAATCCTAGAACTACTGACTCATCTTACTGCTGCAGCCACATGATATACCTATTGTTTGTTAGTTTTTTAAAAGATGACTTTCTGATAGAATACAATTTTATCCTCAGTCCAAAGGGAAAAAAAAGGCATCTGAGTGGGGATTGGAGGTCTCAGTACAAGAGTTTGGGTCTGGGGGCAATGAGTTAGAGCGGTGTTTAGCCCACTTCACAGTCCATCTCTAGCCAAGGAGGTGATGGTATCCAATGGAGAAAACACCTGAGGCACAGGACTCTAGAAGAGAGAGTCATTGATGCCATAGCAACACTCCAAAAGATACATGGGATGAGACAATTTAGATTCAAAACGATTGACCTGTACTGAGGCTTCCTGGGGAACTTAGAATGATTATATTTGGCCATCATTTCTGGTGGATTGTGTTAGCCTTTTATTTACATTGTCTTTTGAATGAATTGCTTCTTTCTGAGTTAGCATGAGGGACAGAATATAAGAAGGGGTTCATATTATTTTTCCCTTTTATTTGTTATGTTTATTCAGTCCCTCCCTCCCCTCCCTATACTATACAGGGCGACATCTGGCAAAATATATAGATTATTTCTTTTGTGTTCCATTTCTCAAGTCATTCTTTGGAGGTGTATATTCATACATTGTTATTTAAACATTAAAGAGTTCATGCTATTATTATTCCACACTATAAGGAGTTATTTTGGTTCAATTTTAGACTAAGTCTATGGGCAGCATACAACTACCACTAACAAAATAATTCAGTATGTTATCTTATAAAATGTATATTATTTTAAAGAATTGCCAAGGAAACTGAAAAATTAAATGATTTGCTCAATCACATCATCAATATTCATCAAAGGTAAGGCAAAAGTAAATTTTTCTGTCCTTTTTATTATATCTATTACATAGAGGCAGTCAGGTGGTTCAGTGGATGGAATGCTTGGTCTGAAGTTAGGAAGACTAATTTTCCTGAAGGAGGAAGGGAGGGAGAAAGAAAGAAAG